>NC_137613.1:26915019-26971054 GCF_963280865.1 Gymnoscopelus braueri | reverse complement strand
TTCAACCAGTAGGCATCCTACCCGACACCAGGGAGAGGGAGACCACCACCAACCACTGCAGAAGTGCTAGTTATTATGTTAAAATGTTTTATTCATTGAATTAAGTTCCGGATTGCAGCTTTAACAGCATGCATGCAGCTCCTTCCCCTCCACAAACACTGTTTTTCAGTCTCACTGTTTGTAGCAGGGTTCCAACGCATTGCATTTTCATCCCTTACAATGGAGATGGAATGAGGCTTTGAGTTATAGCAGCACAGTGCAGATGAATATTGCTTAAGCACGCGTGCACGCACGCGCACACACGCGTTCACACGCACACACAAACGCACGCACACACACACCCCATAATAAATCTGACCCATCTTTTACTTCACAGAAGTAGTTAAAGGAGGAGAAAGATGGAAGAAGGGAAGGTGAGAGTACCAAAATAAGACAGTTAGAGGTGGAGGACACTTCAGAGACATTGCATCAACTTAAAGGGCAAGGCCAGTTTGCTAATGAGATTCTCTCCTCTCTCTCTCTCTCTCTCTCTCTCTCTCTCTCTCTCTCTCTCTCTCTCTCTCTCTCTCTCTCTCTCTCTCTCTCTCTCTCTCTCTCTCTCTCTCTCTCTCTCTCTCTCTCTCTCTCTCTCTCTCTCTCTCTCTCTCTCTCGCTATTATCCTGTCTTTCTCTGCATATTTCTTCACTCTTCTCCCTCACCTCTGCCCAAGTTTGGATCTGACTACGCTGAAACTTATCCTACCCTTCCTGCGAGACATAGCTGGGATTAGGAGGCAGATAGGTGCCTATTTGCATATCATGTATGCTTGCATTATTCTGCTGAGACGACACCATGCACACAGCTACCACATGCTGATAGGAAGACCCCCCTGTGTGTGTGTGTGTGTGTGGTGTCCCTCTCTCAAGTGTATTACAGCAAATGGATAAAAGCAAGGACAAGAGAAGGGACTGCAGGTCAATACGTCAAATATTTTTTCCAATATTTTGAGAGATATGATATTCCTCCATATGAGTATATTATATAAAATATAAAACTAGGTGGTGCTCGGGTGCTGCAGAGGTAAGTTTGAATCCATGATGCAGAGCGTCTTCTATATACGAACGCATTTGGCCCGTGGGGAGGGAAGCCGTGCGGGGAGAGCGATCTTTGACGCTTCACGTACTCTTACAGGCCGGGGCGGCGTCTGTCAGCAGGGGATGTTGAATGGGAGGAGTCAGACAATGGGGGCTTTCTCACTGGCAGGTGAGCCAAACACTAGCAGCGGCAACACAGAAATGCAAATCACTTTGAATTGACTTGCCGTTGAAATGTGCTACACAAATAAATTCGCTTTACATTGCCGAACCATTTGTGTGACCCCATGACCTTTCCCCTACCGCCGCCCGGGTGGCGCAGTGGTAAAGTGCCTGGCTGCCCACCACCACGGAGGTTGTGGGTTCGAATCCGCCGTGGTGCCATCAGGCTTAGTTGGACGTCTATGCGAACACGATTGCCCGTGTTCGGGGGTAGGGAAGCCGGGCA
Source organism: Gymnoscopelus braueri (assembly GCF_963280865.1). Lineage (NCBI taxonomy): Eukaryota > Metazoa > Chordata > Actinopteri > Myctophiformes > Myctophidae > Gymnoscopelus > Gymnoscopelus braueri. Next base: position 26,969,532 of record NC_137613.1, on the reverse strand, counting down.
GGGAGGGTGATATTGATCATTGCGCGTACTCCTACGGGCTGGGGCGGCACCTGTCGGCAGGGAGTGTTGCGGCGGGAGGAGTAGGACGAAGGCCTTACGTCCTCCCTGTGGTGGCTCCTCACTGGCAGATGAGTCAGTAGGAATCAACAGCAGTGACAACACAGAAATGTGTGTGGGGGGGAATTAATTAACGACTACATCGGGGAGAAAAAAGGGGTAAAAAAGTAATTAAAAGAGAAAAAAAAGAAAGGAGGAAAAAAAATATGTGCTAGACAAATAATTGCTTTACCTTGTCGAACCCCATGACCTTTCCCCTAGCGCCACCCTCAGGCCAAAATGTCAACCTTTGCCAAGTATATGGCTTTATCTCATCCGCAGCCTATAGACCCTCCCTCTGTCCACTCCGCCTGTTTGTGTGCTGAAGTGAAGGGTTCTCCATAACTAGAGGCTGTTCTAAACCAATTAGCAGGGAGTGGAATTGGACTATAAAACCCTCCGACAGCGAGTCTGCATCAATGCCAAAGCACACATAGTGGAGGATGGATGAAACATCACACAAATGCAAGTTTCGTTTTGCTACTATGACAAATATAACTTTTGGTCATAATTACTGCTGGTGTGCGTGTGTGCGTGTGTGTGTGTGTGTGCGCGAGCGTGTGTGTGTGCGTGGGTGCATGTGGACGTGAGACACAAGAGGGTACATTCAGTTCTGTCCTCCTCAGTCAACAACTTTTCTTTTAGAATGATTTTGGAACCATCATCACAGACTTGCTTTTAAGTTTTGAATCCTCAAGAAGTCTCTGTCCAGAACCACTCTACTCACTGTTCCCTGAGTTATTACAAAACATGGTGAATTATTATGCCACTCATAGTTGGAAACAAACTATACCAGTTTGTTCCGAGACTCGCATCAACTTGGACTATACTTTTAAATCCAGGCTAAAAAAACCTTTATATTCATCACTGACTTTGATTAAAACATTTCATCTGTCTTGAAATGACTTTTTATGCCAGATGTAAAGCACTTTGAATTGCCTTTGAATTGTACTATATACAAATAAACTAAAATAAAAAGTTGGAGGTTTTTGAGGATTAGGTCCCTCAACAACTGCATAGAAGACCCTGCAGGGAAAGAGAACCTAGACAGAAGGCCAGACTATAGACTACCAGGAAGGTCAAGGAGAAGGATACACTGGGATGAAAAGAATAGACAAGTGTTTCCAAAAACTTTTCATGTCAAGGACACCAAACTTAATATGTATATGTCCGCAGACCAATATTGTAATTTTATTTTTTCACACACTGTTATTTAAAGTGCAGGTTGCATTTTTGTTCAATAAACAATGTGGACAAGGCCAAAAATGACTGAAGAGTAGGTTTTAACCTGCAAGTTCAGCTTTAATCTGTTCCGAAGTTGTGTGGATTTTTGTGTCAGATCACGCCCACTGCCACATCCCTTTTTAGCCAATAGGCGTGAAGAATTATTCATGGCCCAGGACCAGTTTTCTGCAAATCCATAATTGCTGCTAATAATATACTAATAAAGACAAACAGACAGACGGATGGGGTGAAAACATGACCTCTCTGGCGGAGGTAATGATTCAGCTGTACAGACAGTACAGAGCAGAGCAGGACAAATGGAGGACTTGGAGTCATTTGAGAATTATTAATAGAGAATCTTATATATGGATTAAACAAGTGCCTTTTTTTGCTAATGTATTCTAATATGTTGGTCCTCCAGTAAACGTTCTCTTGTTTTGTAGGAAGATACAAAGACACCAGAGCCTGTATGCAGTGGTGTAAAGTACATGTACTCAAGTACTGTACTTAAGTACACTTTTGAGGTATTTTTACTTTACTGGTGTATTTCCAATTTTCTGTACTTTTACCTCTATTCCACTACATCTCAGAGGCAAATATTGTACGTTTTACTCCACTACAATTATTAGAAAACTTTTAGATACTAGTTACTTTGTAGGTTTTGATTATTATTACAAAACATACATTACTCACTTCAGCCCTACAGTATATATATACTTTGGCTATTTGAAAATAGCCGATCTACAAGCTCACAGCACGTTGTGAGCTTGTTTTTCTATTTTCAAAAGCTATTTTCAGAAGATTTTTATACGACCGCAAACTTGTGAAATGGGACATTCTGCATAATGAGTACATTGTGATGCCATTACTTTTGTAATTTTACTCAAGTACAATTTTTGAATACGGAACTTGTACTCGTAACAGACTATTTCTACAATAGGGTATTGATACTTTTACTTAAGTAACAAATGTGAGCACTTCATCCATATCACACTGCCTGTATGTCTTTCTGAGCGGAGCACACTGTCACGCTCTGCTCACCGCCTCTGTCTTTGGTGTTGTACTGTACAACTTGTACTGTACAGAGTGAGTCTGTTTGAGCGGGTTTGTCTGGATCTAATCTCACAAACTGCTGGACCGATCAGTGCCATTTCTTGTGCACTTCGCTGCCAGTAGGTCAAAGAAATATGTCATATATATTATGTATTTTGACTATATTCTGGGATATACAGTATATCTTTTGAAATATTTAACTAAAAATCAGTCGGGTCTGGCTAAAACCATGCCCGAAAAATGGGTTTAGGTCAAGATCTACAGTATATGGGAGCCATTATAGTCGTTATTAATCCCAGTCTTGTTCTATGGCCATTCACTGATAAAAGACTTACTTCTTAAAGACCTCTTACAAGTGCCATACAAAAAAAGAGACTGGCTCATGGGGCTACATGCATAGTGTTTCAGTGTTACATGTCTCTAGTAGTGACTGCAGCCGTAGGATACTTGCACATAATAATTTCACCCACTCCTTTATACTTGACAATTAAGTTGAGTTTGACTGTGAGCAACTACCCCAATCTATATGGCTCCATATGGATCCTTGTCATCTAATTTTTTTTTTTTTTATTAGCCTACTTACGAAGTACAGGGACAGTTCAAGATGAGGATTATAATTGGTGTGGTTGTGTCATTCTATTTGCTAAAATGTCATTAGCCCTATTTTATAATTCATCGTACGATGGTGTCGCACTGCAAAAATAGCTGCTCTACAATTGTGACAAATTTTACTTTTATATAAATATTTTGCCTATAATCACATGACCAAAATATCAACACCAGGTTAAATGTAGTTAAGTCATGCTAAAGTATAGAAACTCCATTACGGAATGCAGGAATGAATGCTGCAGCCTGGAGTCAAATAAACACGTGATTTAGTAGTTCTCCTATAGAGAATTCTGATCATCTTCAGTTTTTACGATGAGATCAGTTCAGTTCAGCTCTTTATTGTTCCTCATGGGGAACTTTGGCGGGCAGCAAGGGCATGATAGAAACAATAAAAACAGTAAGACATAAAAAACTGTAAGTAATAAAACAATAAAAACATAGATCAAATGACAAAGAATCCATATGGAGCCGTACACAGAGGGTTTGCTGCTCATACTCAAACTCAACTTTATTGTCACATCACAAGCTTCCACCAAGTTTAAAGCAGTGGGTGAAATTCCTTTGTGCAAGCGTATACGACCGCAGTCACAAGTTGAGACAATATGCATACCAACACCAACATTTCACTGCACACTTGCATGAGCCTGTGACAAATAAAACCTCTTGATCTTGAAAAGGTATGAATTAAATTTATAGCAGGTGCAAATAATAGTGTTCCTCAGTCTCGTGCTTATACTATCAAATATGCATAGAAATGGATGAGGATATGTTTGTATACAATCAACATGGTCAATGTACCTGTGAGTGCAAAATAGCACATGGAGTTCAAGACAGAATATATTACAGTAAACAGGTATTTACAGCATATGGGCAAATGTGCAGCAGGGCTCAGTGCCTGTTCAGCACCCTGGCCTGGCTGTGGAAGCTGTCTCTTAGTCCAAGTGGGATCCGATGACTCCCATGGGTCCTTGAGGGAGTTCTCGGGGGTCCCCAGCAAAATGAAGAACCATGTAATTTCATTATTATTTCACAGTCTAGAAGTTAGCCCAATGAGAATGTATACCCTCTCTAGCTCTCTGCGGTCGAGTGTGGTGCAGCTCTAATACCAGCACACTCTCGATGGTGTTGTTGTAGAACATATTGAGGATGCGAGGGCACAAGCTGAATTTCTTCAGCCACCCGAGGCTTTGCAAACGCTGGCCCATCAAAGTCGTGTGGTCAGCATACTTGATGAGCTGTGTGTGGCCACGCAGTCGTGTGTGAACAGGGAGTAGAGGACTCAGCACACACCCCCATGTGTGGTACTGCCCATTCTCACTGCCCGGCGATGGCCCGACAGGAAGTTGAGTTTGGCAAGAACTATGGCGAGCTGTAATCTACTACAACAGCATTTTGCACACACAAGGATAACTCCCCTTCAGGTGAGAGAGGGTGGTTGTGAAGAGCCATGGCAACTGCATCAGCAGTACATCTATTTTGGCGATGTATGCAAATTGCCATGGGTCCAGCGTGGCAGGCAACACAGAACACAGAACAAGTCCCTCGCCGTCATTCAGACATTCTACCTTGGGGTGTGTGGGGACAGGTACAATGGTGGACATCTTGAAGCTCGTAGCAACAACAGTCTCGAAGAGGGAAAGTTTATAACAGTCTCTGCATGCTCTGAGGACGCAGCCCGGAATGCCATTAGGGCATCGAAGGCTCTGAACACGTCAGCCTCCGAGATGTTTAGTGGGTTGGCCTCTTCAGGCTGCGCTATCTCCGGCGTGTTGGGGCTGTTTATCTCGAAGCGAGTGAAAAAAGGTATTCAGCTCACCAGGGAGGGAGCTGTGCAGCTGGTTCTCACTCAGTAGCTAAAATATGACAGGTAATAAAAGTGCTAAAGCACACAAGGTGCTGCGTGCATCATCAGCTTGTGTGTAAATTGAGCATATTTATTGCACAAGGGAGAACATATTGGGTTTGGGTCCAGTACCTCCAACCTAAAGGGACACGGTCAATTTGTTCTCAAATAGGATGGTCAGCATTTTCCAAGATTGGCTGTGCCTTCCTCAATAGTGTCAATCAATGTCTGCCAACCGTCTCTAACCGTCTCTAAAACCGCCTCAAAACGAGATGTTGTATACTACCCAAAGATAAGCAAATTCATATCAAATTCAAAGGACCCCGTAAAGTGAAATTAAGTATCTTTTAATGAATTATCTTATTAGGTGAGCAAACAATTTTCAGAGTGATACAAAAAAACTCTAGCACTTAACAATGTAGTGGGAGACAAAAAAGGGGAGTAGGTTCTCAGCACTGTCTTAAAAATGTTATCAAGGGCCAGAGAGATGAAACAACTATTTAATTATCAAGGTATGAAAAATAATTCCAATGATATAAACCTTGATATTGTTTTACGGCGTAGGAGGCTAGAAGTCTAAAAGAGCATAGGGTGTGTGTGTGTGTGTGTGTGTGTGTGTGTGTGTGTGTGTGTGTGTGTGTGTGTGTGTGTGTGTGTGTGTGTGTGTGTGTGTGTGTGTGTGTCTGTCTGTATGGAGCTAATCTCAGAAACCGCTGGTTTTGGGATATGGGGTATTGGGATCAATATTGGAGCCACGCCGTTCCCATGTGGATCCAAATAGGACCCCCTCGAAAATGAGATGCTATACATCTCAAGGGGCTATCCTTTCATCAGTGAATACATTCTGATCCCAAGTCCAGGATTCCAGTTTTATTTTTATTTCATTTAGACATTTTCACTTTCCAATGTATGTTGTGACAGAATGTCAGAATGTACAGCAGTATTTGAGTCATTAGAAATAGTTTCTGACTAAACAGTGTTTGCTGCTGTTAAGCAAACAGTAAAAGAGAAGAAAGAAGTTGAAATATACAATTAAGACAACTGTCTACTGCATCTCGTCCATGAGTGCTGGCACGCTTCCTTCTGCGCAAGGAATTCTCGATAAAACTGTTGACACATGAGGATTATTGGCTAACTGTGTCTTGATTGCTGTTGAGTTTTTCAAATGTCATTTTTTGTCACCACAAACCAAATGCCACTGCATGAGCTCAATTGTATTGGGGAAACAGCAGACATCTCTATGGCAGAATCCCCAAACCTCAGCAAATCGCAACAAAACAGGCTGGATAGAGGACTCCAGGTACAGTATATAGTATAAATAATATCAGAAGGTTGAATGCATCCCATTCCCTACCATTCTGAAAGGAGTTAACTTTTTGAATGAAGTTTCTTGCTTAGTCACAGTAGATAAGCTCCAAACTTTTGGAAGGAATAATAATAATAACAACAAGTTGGACTACAATTGACATTAAAAAGCAGTAAAAAAAAAAAGAAGGAAAAAAAGGCTACACTGGCAGGGAAACTTGAAAACTGTACAGTAGCCTTTTACTACTGTACTTAATCGTTCCTGGGTTTGTTTATGGTTATGTCTGAGGCAGAGTGACATGGCCGTGGTCCTGCCTATGAGCCTATCAGGTTTGTTTATGATTATGGTCGTGGTCCGCCCACCCATTAGCCAATTTTAATATAGGATATCACCAAATCGACGTGAGCATTTTTTGTTGTTGATTTCTTATGATCAACTATATAGATTAGTCTGGCGAGAGTCCAAAACCTCTAGTGTATTACACGCTTCTTGATTATGTGATATTGTGATTAATCAAAAAAGCAATCGATAGAGTAATCGCTGATAAAAATGATCAATAGTTGCAGCCTTACATATACTGTACATACAAAAAAGAATCCCTACTAGATATTGAGTTGTCAGGAGCATGTTTCCCAACTGAAGCTGGCTTTAAGACCTACAGTACCACAAATAAGAGGCAGCTGGATCCCTGTCACTAAACACATTTTTCACTGACGATCTACTGATAATGTAGCAGAGTTCACCCTATGACTTGGAACATGACCCTATGACTTGGAACACGTCATGTCTTTGACCTTTGGCACTGATTCGACCCTTCCTGAATTACTTTTGTTGATGGCAAACGGACAGGCACAGCGCAAGATAGAAACCTTTTGCATAGATACTGGGGTGGTGGGAGGGGAGGCAGTGAGACAGAGTATCATGCTGTAGTCAAAGAGCCGGAGGGGTCTACGGCCCTTGAATTCAATCTGTTGGAATGATGGCTGTTGTTACACGATGAAATTTCATGGGCCACTGCGCCGACAACAACATGCGATTGAATCAATATGTCATGTGGGTTAGACTTACGCTCAACACTTAAAACATCTATTGATCCGCGTGCCTTTTGGCTTGCATAATTTACTACGAGCCAGGGACTTACTCCTAGCCAGCCATTATGTCTCTAAAGTTGGACATGGCTGAACGACATCAAGCAAGCAAACGTATGCTTGTGCTCAACAACAAAGTGGAAAATTTGGCATCTGAGGAATGGCTGATACCATATCAGTGCTTGGATCTGAGTTTTATCTGTTTATTTATTTTTGGGAATGGGGGAAGGGGGTGCGGGTTCTGCCATTTTACATCAAAGCCGTAGAAATGAAAGGAAGCTTTGAAGGTTCTAACTGAATAATTGAACTCGTTTTGAAGTGTTGGTCTCGTGTAAGGCCATGCAAGCTGTTTAAAAACAACAAAACTCAGTTAAATCTAATCTAATGTTCTACTTCTAATGCACTGATTCTGTTGCCATAGTATAGCTAGCGTATGCTAAATTATACCGCTGGCTTTTACTTGGGGCTTGTTTGCCCATTTATCAGGGCTGCCAGTATGGAGCCACCGATGTGAAAAGCAAAACACTTGTGCCCACACAGTGGTGTGGGAATTAGCACATTTCCATAATAGTTCAATGTGATGTGTCCGCACTATTGTGTATGCATGGGTCAGAGATCACGGCTGCCATTCGAATCAGAACTAAATGCTTCGTCTGAAACGAGTGGGATATGCATTGTGAGGGCATGTCACTGTAATTCACCAGCTGACTGACTCCTTTCTACTATGTTTTTGAGCCTGGCAAGGAGATTGGAGTTGAAGGCCATTTGCACACTCTGAGAGTATACAAATGGAACCGAATCCTTTTGGTTCATTTGGTCCATTTGGTTCCATTTGTACATGCTCAGATAGCCTCCTGTATATGGCCCCAGACTGACAGCAACTCTTTAGTTCTGCTCCCACCAGCACCATCATCAACAAGAGGACACAGCCTTTCAGCGCCATTACACACACTAATGGAAGCGCGCGTGATATATCCTTCCTGCGCAAAGCCTCTCTCCTCTCCCCTGCTCTCACACTGATGAGAAAAAAGAGAGAGAGAATCTCACTCCCTCCTTTCCTCATTCACGGAGTCTGTCACACTTCCCCTGTTTGTCTCTCTGTCTTTTATTCTTTTCCTTTTTCTGTGTGTGTCTGTCTCTCTCACTTGCTCATCTCTCTCTCTCTGTATCTCTCTTTCCCCCTCTCCTCTCCTTCTCTCCCTTTTTCTCTCTCTCTCCCTCCCCTCTCTCCCTGTCCATCTCTCTCTCTCTCCCTCTCTCTCTCTCTGTCTCTCTCTCGCTCTCCACACAGACAGATGTATTGCAAAACACATAAATGCTGTGCACACACAAAGAAGACCAGTAGTCATATCAAAGGGGTCAAGGGTTTATATCTATCTCCACTTATAATTTTCTTACAGATCCTTTTTCAAACCATTTCCTCTAACCTCTTAACCATCCTAAACATCTCTCACTGCCAGTATTCAACATTTAAAATAAAAAATAGTGAAAATAGATCATCTACAAGCCCATATGATATTGTAGATCTGCTTCTCGCTATTTTGTGTCATATGAAGTATATAGTGCTTATGGTTCAAGTGGAACTCCGGGACATAAATGAACAACCCTGCATATAAACATTCATGCCATAGCATACATACATACAGTAAATACCAGTGACCTTTCACACTGGTTTAGGTCTTCCCGTACTGTATTATGCGCGAACACGTGAGCGAGCGTATTCTCCGTTACTGTGCATTGGAGCCGGCACCATCTGCTCCCCCGGGGACAAGGTGCTATAATGGAGTATTGATGTCACACAGGGGCGGGTGAGAAGAGGGCGATAATTAGATTTTGTTCTCACTCTCTCAGCACGGCTCAGATGCACACCGTTTCTAATGAGAGCACTGCTCTCGCCAATAATTACCTCTGTATTTTTCAAGAGCTCTCTCTCTCTCTCTCTCTCTCTCTCTCCGCGTGGCGAACAGTAGTGGCAACCTGACCCTATAGAGAGACAACACTTTGTGGTCAAGTAATGATGCGCCATGGGGCGATCGTGTGGCGCTGGGAGACGCGTTTCTTGACTTTGCGTCATCTGGTTTTGTTGCGCGGCATCGGGGCATCGTTTTGGAGCATCCCCCCGTGTCTCTCATAGGGTGCTAATGAAAAGTCCCATGCCGGGTGGGAAGCTGAGAGGCCAGAAGGCATGGAAGCTGGGTGGGTGGATCACACAGACGCACGCACGCACGCACGCACGCACGCACACACACACACACACACACACACACACACACACACACACACACACACACACACACACACACACACACACACACACACACACACACACACACACACACACACACACACACACACACACACACACACACACACGTGAGGAGTCTGGGTGAGCAGAACACACTTCAAAGAGAGTTGGAGTGTTATGTGGCGTAGCCCAGGGGGAGCTATAAGGATCGAACCCGGGAACCTTCCAATTCCCAAGTGGCTGCTCTACCTCCTGAGCTACTGCCGCCCCAAAACGAAACTGTGTCTCTGTCAGAGGGCCGTCAAAATGGAAAAAGCACAGTTCTATACCTTGGTAAAGAGGTTTGACAGGGTATGGTGCAGCCCATTGATGCCAACATGGTCTCAGCCATCACTGCATTCCGATACCTACCACTCAAATCGGTTCTTATGGCTGAATACTATCGTAGCTTCTGTAAGAATGTTTCCTCTGTGGTGACTCCTCTCACTGCTCTAGCTAGTGGATATCAAAGTGGGGTCCAGGGACCCTCAGGGTTCCTTGAGGGGGTTCCAAATGGACCCTTACAGGTCTGCAACTCTGAGTGTACAAAAGGATAGTTAGGGGGGTCCTTGAAATTAAAACATTTGAGAACCACTGTTCTAATCCCCTTCACCGGGTCCAATTAATACCACAATGCTTTTGAGAGCATCAAAGCAATATTTTTGTGCACCTGTTGGCTCTGCTCCAAACTTTGGCTAATCTCTTCCTTTCGAGTTGTCAGGTGGATGTAGAGTGGTACTGGAGCTGATGCAATTCTGCTACAAAACAATGACCATGGGCCTGGCCTTGATCATCCAGTGTTACGTACGAAATCTGATGAACAACAACTCAATAGAGAAGGAAACACTGGTACTACTAATTGCTTTGCAACATTTTGAGGTGTACATGAGGTCCAGTATACATCCAGTTGTGGTTTATACTGACCATAACCTGTTAGTTTAACTATACATTTCCCTGTTTTTTTGTTTGGCTTTCCTCATTTTGTGTACCGCAAAGTCACACTCACAATGTAAATGACTGTTTTCCATTATTTTACTGGATATAATGTTATCGTGCAGCCTGGGATGCAACAATAGTAACAGTAAATAGCTTAGCTATTTGCTTGATGATTTAATTTGTGCTGCAAAAATCGACCTTGTTTTCGGAAAATAATTATGTCGCTTCATCGCCTTGTTATGATCGCACTGTGTGCATGTATTCATATGAGCATTAACAGCAGTTTAAATTAAAGCGAAATTAATCGCACAAAATTTACGCTCCCGGTGAGTGCAGACCTTTATCGTCAAGGCAAATGTTCGTAAGACTCAATCCCAGCAATGGTTCTGGGGTGACTTTTCAGGATTTCACATTAACGGTGACGGTGGCGAGATGGGAGATCCTGGTAGACTGTATTTGTAGTAGGTTATAGAATTATAGCATGTTACCACGGTAACATAGCAGGAAGTTCTTGGTTCAGGAGAGGAGGGGCTGGGGGACATCCTGTGTTTTGGCTTAACGCCAAACACAGGATGTCTGCTTAATTGCGTGATGTGCACAGAGAGAGAGAGGAAATGAGAGAAGGACACATGAGGGTCTATATGTCCTTAAGTGACATATATATATATATGCATTGACACACACACACACACACACACACACACACACACACACACACACACACACACACACACACACACACACACACACACACACACACACACACAGCCAAGTTGCCCTTTTTTCTCCATTACCCTCCACAGAGACCTCATTCACACAGGTTTGAGATGATTTTGATCCCAACCAGAATGCAGTGAACCAGCAAAACCACTCTCCCCACAAACACACACCCCCGCACGCACATGCTCACTTTCGCACATTTGCACACACAGATGTGTACCCTATTCCTGGCTTCTAGAGGTCGGTACCTTTTCTCTCTCTCTCTCTCTCTCTCTCTCTCTCGCTCTCTCTCTCTCTCTCCACACCTGGACGGCTCTCAGGTTCGGTTCAAACAGGGGGTTACGGTATAACATGTTAAATGTCGGCTTTCAGACATATACTAGTATCACGTTGTGTGGTCTATTACTGGACCAAGGCCAGCATGGAGCCAGGGCCATATGAATCACGAAAATGTTGCTGTAGGGAAGAAACCTTGTATGTCCAAGACCTGTTTCTTTTTTAAAAAATGGACAAAATAATCTCTGTTCCAATGGATCTCGGTGTAGTTATTATTCAATCATACCTTTCATTGGTTATTTATAAAACCCACAGACAGACTTTGAACGCATATAGCGCCTTTATCCAAAGCGTGTATTTCATTCACCTATTCACACACACATTTGACGTCAGAGGAAACCATGCAAGCTACAGTAGCACCATCAGGAGCAGTTATGTGTTTTAGTGTCTTGCTCAAGGACACTTTGACACTAACCCAGGAGGAGGGTTTCCCAAGCAACCACTCCACCTCCAGAGCCACTGCCTTCCTAACTAAGACTTAACCACTTTCAAGTCATTATAGACAGCAGCTATTTGCTACTTTTTGCACAACACTGTCATATGACAAAGTATAAAATAGGGCATTAATAAAAAAAAGAATAAGTGGTGATACAAGGTTTCTGCCCGGCAGCGACCATATGAATCAGGAAACAGAAGGCCATCAGGGGACGATGAGAGTACTTGAGAGTGGGTCTGTTACAGTTCCCACAAACGTACCACATACATACCAGACACCGGCTGCAAAGAAACCACTCAAATAAAAAATACTCTATTTCACCGATTAGACTAAAGGAAGGGATTTCTTGGAATTGATTCCTTCATTTTATCCGTTATGCCAGTTTCCCGCTATTAGAGAGAGGAGAAAAGAAAACAAGTCGGTGCATTTACGGTGTCATTTCTGTTTTGCACTTCAAAGGAGTGACGGCGGTGCAGACGGGCTAATAAAGCACCTTCACACTTCACTGGCTCATAAATCCTAATACATTTCATAAATGAACTGCTGCACCAGTCACTCACTTACTTAGCTTCCTGCGTGTTCATTTGGCTGCATGCGTCTGCAGATTCGTTTACCAATGCCCCGCGGGCCATCGCACCGCCGCCACCGGGACCCATTTCAAGCGGTGACGGAGTCGCCCCTTACAGGATTACACGCTCGTGTTACCCCATTACCATCACCCCAAATCAAATGTTTTAGCTGGCTTGCAGGGATTTGTGCGTGTGCATGTGTGTGTGTGTGTGTGTGTGTGTGTGTGTGTGTGTGTGTGTGTGTGTGAGAGAGAGAGAGATATTACGTGTGTTTATGTGTATGCATATGCATAAATGTGTGTGTGTGTGTGTGTGTGTGTGTGTGTGTGTGTGTGTGTGTGTGTGTGTGTGTGTGTGTGTGTGTGTGTGTGTGTGTGTGTGTGTGTGTGTGTGTGGGGGGGGTTATGTGTAAGTTGTAAGTGATGTGCATTTGGCGACTGTTTGGCAGCATGTTTGAACACACACCTGGAGAGGCCGCACAGCACTGTGAGAGTCATGTTCTTTGACTTCTCCAGCGCTTTCAACAACACCCAGTCACACTGGTCTGCCGAGAAGCTCTCTGTGATGCAGGTGGATCACGGCCTGGTTGCTTGGATCATGGACTGCCTCACCAGCAGGCCTCAGTATGTCAGACTGCAGAACAGTCTGTCAGATGTGCTGGTGAGCAACACTTGCGCTCCACAATAAACCGCGCTGTCACCTTTCCCGACCCTCTAAACCTCTGATGTCCACTTCAACTCGGGTACGTGCCACCTACAGAAGTTCTGCCATGACTCTTCCGATGTCAGCTGCATAATGGTTGACAACGAGGAAGAGTACAGAGCCCTGGTGGAGAGCTTCATAGGGTGGTGTGGTGTGACAACAATATCCTCCAGCTCAACGGTGGACAAGTGGCTGAGCAAAAAGAGGTCCCCCAACTCCCTTCACCAACCATGGGGAGATAGTGGAGATGGTGGACACCTACAAGTTCCTGGGAGTACACATGATTAATGAACGCCCTGTATAGAAAGGGACAGAGCAAGCTGTTGTTCTTGAGGAGCCACCAGGTCCTTCAATGTGTGCAACAGACTGCTGCAGATGTTCTACCAGTCTGTAGTGGCCAGTGTTATCTTCTTTTTTTGTGGTGGTATGTTGGTGGGGAAACATCAACACAAAGGATGCTAACAAAATTAATAAACTGGTAAACCATAGTTGGAGTTGAAGTGGACAATCTGGTGGTAGTTGCAGAGGGGAGGATAGGATTCAGTAGGTAAGAATATCTCAATATTCAAACTTGTACACACCGTATCCTGTGTTTCATACTTGCAGTAACTGCAGCTGCTGCTATGACACCTGAATTTCCCCATGGGGATTATGGAGTGGGTGATGGCTGATTTAGGCAGTCACACCCATAGACATATAAAGGTAGACGCCTCCTCTGGCTCTGAAGCGTCTGTATGGCGGGCGCGCTTCCGCTTCCGGGGGGGCAGCTGGAAATTTTCGCGTGCGTCACAGAAGGGGGCGTTCAGTAGGCCAATCAGAGGCAGGTGGGGGCGGGACAACTAGATTCTGACAAGTCCTGGAAAAGACGCGCTGTGATTGGCCAGTAGTCAACACGCTGTGATTGGCCAGTGCCTGTACCCCCCGGAAATATGGCGGCCACCATACGAAACAGGTCGCTCCAACGAACTGCTGAGGCCAACGAGGTATCTAGGTTTCTATATCTATGGTCACACCCAGCTCAGAGCCCAATTGGTTTCGACTGCGGCCAGGTGTGACTGCCTAAATCACCCACACTGCAGGGATCAATAATGGTTTGTCTTATCTTATCTTATCTTATTAGGTCTTATCAGGTCTTACCTTATCTTATAAGTGTGAGCTTGAGTCACATAAAGCCAAGTGATCACTGACTTTGTGTGAGGGGTTGAGTACAGTGGATTAATAGATTTCTTCTAATCTGAGAAAGCTTTATTTGTGATCAATATGTTGAAGAAGAGAAGGCCTCATTAAGTGACAGTCTGTTTCTGCACACTTTACCCCGGTGCGTTGTCCATGGTTTCATCACTAGATTATTCGTTTAGAGATTGCCCCCAGCCACACACACAAAACAGACTCACAAAGACAAAGTTCAGAGGGAAAGCAGGCCAGGCCTAATATTATGATGTGGCCTCCTCTCAAATAAAGACATGCACTCTTCATCACATGGGTCCGTACGTCATAGATGTATTGTGTCACGTCCTTGCTTTGTGAGTCATGAGGATGAATGCAGGGGAGATAATACGCTAGATTTGCCGTGGAAATGTGCCGTGGCAGAACCACAGAGACACATCAAGGTCTCCCATATTGACATGGGGGAAGAAAGAAATTGAAAAGAAATAGAGAGAGTGCGAGCATGCGAGACAATCCTGGAGATGGCATATATGATTACGCTGTTTTTGTGTGGAATAGTGCATGCGTACTGTATGTACATGTGGGTGTTTGTGTCTATAGATATGCATACAAGCGTGTGTGTGTGTGTGTGTGTGCCTAATAGCCATGCGTACAAGGACTATATCTATGGTCATGTACTAACTACAGTATGCAACCGTGATGCGTGATTTATACTCCAACGTACGATAGTGTCACCTGCCGAAAATAGCAGATCTACAAGCTCATAACGCATCGCGATGTGATGCATTTTGAGCTTATATATCTGCTATGTGACACCGTCGTATGACCAAGTATAAATCACGATTCATGTCCGACAAAGTCAAAGAGAGAACTCTGAGTCTACTCCGTCTCAAATCAAATAAACGGGCTAGAGTGGGATGACAGTCTAAGCTGTGCGGGGGAACGTTGAACCTACTTCTCCGTGCCACTGCACTGCTTTGATTACTAATGAAAGTGAGAGGGCTATATTAATAGCCACGGAGGAAGTCTATCTCCATTCAGTACGCATATGCGTGTAGTGTGCGTAAGTGAATAAGAGGATCTATCTGTGACTGTGTGGAAGTGCGTGTGAGCATATGAGTGTGTCTGATTGCCTGAGGAACTGGGTATAAACACCACATAGTATGTGAGCACCACTTGAGCGTAATCTGCCTCTAATCTGTGCCAGAGGTGTAGCCGCAATACATTAGAAGTGTGTGTGTGTGTGTGTGTGTGTGTGTGTGTGTGTGGTGTTTGGTCCTCGCCGCTTCCCAACTGCGACATTTACTGACAGAATATATAAGCTGCGTTTAATCGCGTTACCCAACCGACTGTGACCTCTTTGCAAAAAAACTGCGCCAGTTGTTGTCAAGCAGTGTGTCGGCCTGACCCGCACTGACCTATCTCTGCCAGTGGATGTGTTTTTTGCACACTGCCGGACGGTTCATGGAAGCTTTACTGCTGCTTCTTCTGGGCTCTGACTCACAGTGTGTGTCTATAAAATCCCTCCTGTGCCTGAGCAATAACACAGTGAGTGGACAGCGAGGGGGAAAAAAGGCTCCTGAATATAGCTGCTGAATTATCTCGCCAGCATATGTGTGTTTGTGTTTATGTGTGTGAGAGTGAGATAGAGAGAAAGAGAGAGCGTTTGCGGGTGTGTGTGTGTGTGTGCGTGCCTGTGTATGTGTGTGTGTGTGTGTGTATATGTGTGTGTGTGTGTGTGTGTGTTTGTGTATGTCTGTCAATTTGAGAGCCGAGCGAGAGAAAACCCCTCACGGCCGTCGGGTAATTAATAAATCAGATTGTAATGATGAAACACTGGGAGCGCGTTGTTCCATTAATCGCCGTCCACGTTCCGTTCCGGTATCTTCCATCTCGCCGTCGCCTTTCGCAGCTCCTAATTAAATTGTACTGTCTGTCTATAGCGCTCATTACTCAGGCAAAACCAATCAGCGGCCTGCAGCGTGGGCCTGGCGATGTAGATAAACACGAGAGCCGCCGTTGGTTTGGAAACATGGCTACAAATTCATGCATATTCATCTGTAGAGGGCCTTGGTCAGATTTACAAGCGGGGTTCAATTTAAAAAAAAACTGAGGGGGGCATAATTTTCTTACTTATACTTCGTCATACGACAAATAGCTATCTCAAGCTCACAACCGATTTACAACCGATTGTAGACTTTTTTTTTAAACAAATCTGCTCGAATTAGGAACTTGAGGGTTATTGTAATGTGGCCAACATACATTTTAAATTAAATTGTTGAATTGTGATATTATCAAACATAAATATAAAACATATCAGACAATCCCAAAAGGAAATGCATGCATTCCTTCATTCTGACCAGAAGCAGTGATAATAAAACATATCCCCACCGGTGTTAAACAATGAAAGAGCAGAGGTGGGGATATCAAAAGCAGAGGCATTGATTTCCCCCACCCCCCCAGCAAATCCAACCCTGTTTACAAGGCCATTCATTTCCTTCTGGGCGTTTCGGGGTTCAATGATTCATTGGTGACTGTGTGGGCAGTTGGAGCTGTTTTCATTACAGTATGAAGCCAAAGTGTAAACATTTTAGGCAAGAAATAGGCAGTACAGTTGCATAATATTGATTAATTTCACATTTACAACTAGTTTAAAAGTTTGCTTTAATATTCCCGCTGCCAAAGTTCTACATGTTGACTCCTATATACTGTTCATGTATGTATATGTACACTGATGAAAATCACCTACAGTATAGTGTGAATAAACACAATCAACTTAATGTGTTGATTTTGTGGAGTGACTTTTCCTGTTGTTGTGGAATCTCTCAAGGAGCAAGGCAGAGATGAACAATGATGACAGACCAGTCTGCATGTTCACTATTCTATTCAGCACAAAGTATACTTTTACAACATCCTAGGTTTAATCTAGCAAGCACGAGAGCAGGCGGCGGCAAGCAGCTGGAATCATGGCTCTTCTTTTGTTCCAGGCAGCTTAATATGCTTTCCCTATCAAGCAGACAGACTCATATCTATTCTTACCCTACCAATCACAAGGTGTTTCAATCCTATGAGCATCCTTCATCCATCTGCTGTCCTAATATTACCAGTCTTTATTTAACAGAGACCTTTCGTGACCAGTACTCACAAGTGTCAGGTAGCTGGTCAGTGTGACACTGCCACATATCAAATACGTCATCATCTTAATATAGCATTTCAAGCAAGATAGTGATATAGCAATACTAACTAACTAGACTGACCAATACGTATTTACTCAAATATATACACAGTGTATAATATGAATATCTTGCATATCACCGCATAGTCTAGAAATTCCCCAACACTGTCATAATATTGCATCTGACACAAACAAACACATTGGCTGTCTCTGGTTGGAGTTTGCTTCCAGTGTCACTGTAAAGTACTTTAGTTACGTGTCCATCCAACTCCTTGCTAATAAAATCCCAATGGCTCGACCAGTCCACACCAACGCAACTCCTTGCACCTGCAACCCCAACTAACTTGCAACCATTATCCCCAAATGGCATCCAGTCTGCAACTGGTCAGTCCAGACAGCTGCAACGGTCTCTAAAACGGTTTTGTTGCAAGGAGTTGCGTTGGTGTGGACTGGCCTTTAGACTCTATTAGATGCTACTCCCACACAAAAAAACTGCTAATTCCACCTCTCTCCATGCCAAGTTCCACTGTTTTCCACCACTATGCATAGTGTGTGTGTGTGTGTGTGTGTGTGTGTGTGTGTGTGTGTGTGTGTGTGTGTGTGTGTGTGTGTGTGTGTGTGTGTGTGTGTGTGTGTGTGTGTGTGTGTGTGCCCGTACACACACTTACTCAAATGGGTGAGCTGCCTGTGCATGCTTCAGTACATTGCTGTGTGCAGTACACAGACATTTGCACATGACTAACTGTGCGTGCGTGCGTGCGTGCGTGCGTGCGTGCGTGTGTGAGAGTCTCTCCATCTGGGACTCAAAAGGCAGCAGCAAAAATCTGTTTATGTGTCTATCCGTTTGCCAGCGATGTGAACGCCAAGCCGTGATGGAAGATAAGGCTCATCAGAGAGACCCCGTTACAGAAGCATGCTGTTACTGGCTGACCGGGCCACCATCCCACTCCAAACGTCTCTCTCATGTCACCCTCCAAGGTGCGGGGAGTGCATTTGAAGATAGGGGCCAGGCTTTGCTCAGAAAAGGGGAGTTTTGTAGTTAAAACGAGGGTCTCTGCAGGTGATCGCTTTGTGCTGCGTGGCTTAAAGATAGAGTGCACGCCATGTGGGGACAATTTCTTTTTTTAGTTGAGGCTGGGTTTAAAATGGATTTTGTCATAAGGCCAGTTTAAGTCAAAGATTTGCAACGGCTTTAGAATGTCTTTAAGTTGGTAGGAAGCAAGCTGATGACAGTGCTTGCATCCTGTCTCAGAATGATGCAAATGAAATGTATTGGAATACGTTTTGTAAGCGGTTAAAATTATTAATGAATGGAGCTCGATAGAAACCTTGAAAAACATTCATTTTCAGAGCTGCCGAAGCACAAGCTGTTAGGGTAAGCACTTGAAAATTGTGGGATCCAACATGTCTGTCTCAAGAGGGTATGAAGCAAGCGATTGCCTACAGCAACAAGTAATATATTAAATAGACAGTATGTGCCTCACATGCGCACGCATGCACGCAAACACGCACACACGCACACACACACACGCACAAGCACACGCATACGCACACACGCACACTCACAATTAGGAGGCAGGTGATACCATGCCATGCTTGACACAGTGGGGGTGGGTGGTTGGGGTGGTGGGAGAGGGAGGGAACAAGTGACAGGGTGAGATGGAGAGAAAGATAAATAGACAAAGTGAGAGAAGCGATAATGGACTTTTCTTGTTGGCAGCGTGTCGACGTCTGTGAGGCCAGAGAGCGATGATAGATACGCTGATGTGTTTAACTCCTCTCACTCACAGAGAGAGAGAGACTCTCTGTCTCTCTCAGAGACAGAGAGACAGAGAGACAGAGAGACAGAGAGAAAGAGAGACAGAGACAGGAGGGGAGGGGGAGAGAGAGAGAGAGAGAGAGAGAGAGAGAGAGAGAGAGAGAGAGAGAGAGAGAGAGAGAGAGAGAGATACAGAGAGAGATACAGAGAGAATACATCCTCCCATCCTGTTCTGACTACTATTAGACTCCCCCCCTCTCTGAGCCTAAGTTAACAGATTATTGATGGAGGTATGTATGTATGTATGTATGTATGTATGTATGTATGTATGTATGGATGGATGGATGGATGGATGGATGGATGGATGGATGGATGGAGGGACGGAGGGACGGAGCTAAGGAAGGAAGGAAGGATGACTATAGAGATGAATGAAGGGAGGGAGGGCGCAGAGGATGGAGGGATCAGTGGAGATGCATGAAGGAAGGGATGGAAGGATGCAGAGATGAGTAGAATTGGATGAAGGGAGGGAGGAAAGAAGGAAGGAAGGATAAGTAGAGATGGATAAAGGGAGGGACTAAAGAAAAGGAGGGAAGGGTGAATAGAGATGGAAGAAGGGAGGGAGGGAAGGATGGAGGGAGGGGTAGAGATTAAGGGTGGAAGGTAAGGAGGGGGGTTGAAAAAGGGTTTGCGACTGAAGAGTAAGGGGAAAAACGAAGGGAGAGAGAAAGCAGAGGATGAATAAATAATAAAACGAGAGAACACGGAAAGAGTGCAAGGTAAGGTAGAAGGGGATGAGAGAGAGGGAGAAAGAGAGAAAGAGAGAGAGAGAGAGAGAGAGAGAGAGAGAGAGAGAGAGAGAGAGAGAGAGAGAGAGTGGAGTCTGTTCTCCTGATCTATTGGTCACTTCATCTTCTCTCATTCTTGCCTTGCAGTCCGTTTGTCACTGACAAGACAGTCTCATGTCTCACTTTGTGGAGGCTCTGCACATGTATGTGTGTCTGTGCGCGCACACTTGTGCACTCATATCGTGTGTGTGTGTGTGTGTGTGTGTGTGTGTGTGTGTGTGTGTGTGTGTGTGTGTGTGTGTGTGTGTGTGTGTGTGTGTGCATGAGTGTGTGTACCACTAGCAGACAGAGACAGATGGGTCGACTCTCACTGGCTACATGTGTCTGCTCTCCTTTAGGAAACCGTGGCCAAGAGGTCTGCACCCGCGTGACTCAGAGGGTAACGCTCCGTCCCGAACGGCGGCGAGGTTGCTAGTTCAAAACCTCAACCTGCTGTTCCCTGAAACTGCCACGTGGGGGTCAGGCGCTCGACAGAAAAAAGGTGAGTGAGGTAATGGGGTTTAGCGTGAGTCCGGGGACCCCCCCCCTCCCTCTACGGAGCAGGCAGGAGAACACTTTTAGTTTGACAGGTTTGATTCACAACCACACTCACGTCTACACACGCAACATAAATGGAACCCATCTCTCATTCTCTGCCAAAATCAGTGGCGGAATAAGTACTCAGATTTTTCTTTTACTTAGGTAAAAGTAGCAATACCACAGTGTAGAAATACTATAGTAAAATGCCTGCCTTCAAAATTTTACTTCAGTAAAAGTATATCAAAATATACCTGTAGCTTGTAGTTCGGCTATTTTCAAAAAGACAAAGCATAAAATATAGGGCTTAAGTTAATGCTTGTTTTTTAATAATAATCTAAATCTACAAAGTAAGTAACTAGAACTAAAGATGTCAAATAATTGTAGTGGGTAAAAACTACATATTTACATCTGAAATGGAGTAGAAGTATAAAGTCATCAAAACAAATTAAATACTAAAGTGTCTACATTGATCATTCTTCTGTCCCTCTCTTAGATAAGTGCTATTCCAGGCCTGAGCTAATCTCGCCTCTACACAGCTCGATTTACCCATCATCCCTGGCACCTGTCCGTCAAAACCCCTATCACACACTAAACACTGTGACAGGTTTGTCAGCGGCTTGTGAACGATGGTGTCCACGTCACCTAAAAGCTGTCTCTCGACTGAGATTGAAGATTATTTATTTGTCATGATCACACAACTATGAGTGTGAAATGTTGGTGTGGCAATCTGTGGCATGCTGCGCCACACTGTGCTAACGATATTAAAAACTAAAAACAACATAAAAACAAACATAAAAAAACAACAAGTAACTAGAAAAAGTGCTCCTCGGAGCACAGGTCTCCGCCAGGTCAGGTACTTTATTGTGGCCTCCTGGTGGCGCTATAATAGGCCAATGTGAAAAGGGTGGCATTTCTTCTTAGGCCTTTCACGGCAATCGGACACTGCATTCATGATTTGAGGCATTTTGTTCCAAAAATGTGTTTTGCTAAATTAGACCTGCTGGTGGCGCTATAACAGGCCAATGTGAAAAGGGTGGCATTTCTTCCTCGGCCTAGTGGGAATGTGCGTGTGAAATTTCACGGAAATCGCAAGCTGCGTTCATGATTTGAGGTATTTTGTTCAAAACGGACCAATCCTGCAAACTTTGGAAGCCAATCTTAGCCAATGAGGATGGAATATGGAAAATCGGACAGATCCGGGTTGATCACATGACTATAGAGATACTGTGTACCGATTTGCATGACGTTTTGGATAACATCTGGAGTAATATCAAATAATGGGTTTTGCACAAATCGGCCTCCTGGTGGCGCTATAACAGGCCCATGTGAAAAATTTGGTGGTTCTGAATTGCCATCGAGGGAGTGTGTGTGCACAGTTTCGCAGTGACCGGGCCAACGGTGCCGGAGATTTGGTGCTAACGGACGGACAGGACACACGGACGGACGGACGGACACACGGACGGACGGACAGGGTGCTATGCCAAAACCTAGCATCAATACAGACAATTTAGGATTGGAATGGCAACTTCCCTGTGTTACTGAGGTAGGATACTGTATAAACTATATGTTGCAGCCAGAAGTAAATATACAGAAAAAGTATATAGTTGCTGGGTATATCCTTGTATGTCCAAAACCGTTTATTTTTTATAATTCTTTTTTAAACATTTGAAAATAGTGAAAATAGCGTCGCGATGCAATGCATCTTGAGCTTGTAAATCTGCAATTTTCTCTACTTTTGTGCGACACTCTTGCATGATGAAGTAGGGCATACATTTTGGAAAAAAACATAAGAAATGGAAATATGGAGATACATGTACAAGGTTTCTGCCTGACAGCAACGCTATCCATGACACAGGAGAAACACCACTTCTAAACTGTGACGTTTTTTTTATTCCAGCTTGAACTTTTGTCCTTTATCAGGGCGATGGGTTGCATGTTTTCCTGTCTTTCCCACCTTGTCTTTTCTGCCCGGCATCAGCAGTGATGGATCAGAGGATTAGGGCAAACAATGCACAAAGAGCTGAGTTAGTGTACCGAGCTTCTGCCTGCGTGGTCACAGGGTTTTTGTGTTTGACGATGGGTTTGTTCCGAGCCCCGAGGCCGTCCCACCGGTTTAACATCTGCTTCTGTCACCAACGAGCAGGACATGGGGGAGGGCAAGGTGACAGGACATGAGTACAGCACGCTGCACACGTGTGCGCACACACACACACACACACACACACACACACACACACACACCACAGTGAAATAGCACGGATTGACAATTCCGTAAATAGACGACTAGAAAACCCGAAAAGCCGTGCATAGGAGTCGCGAATCCCACGGTGAAATAACATGGGTTGCAACCCGGAAGCAGAGCAGTCCCCACAACATGATTTACGATTCTGTGCCTATCGGTACATCGGTACAAGCGTGGTCCCTCGGTGGTCCCTCTCGTGGCTCCAGTTTGCTTGAGACTGTGCACCTCCGACATGGTTCAAAACGTAACAAAGTCAATGGAGGGGATTCGCGGATCCTATGCACGGCTTTTTGGTTTTTCTAGTCGTCTATGTACGGAATGTCAATCCGTGCTATTTCCCTGTGTTGTATGAGATCGGGTTGCACACACACATACACACACACACACACAGTACAGTATATGCATCATAGCCTACTGTATGCAAACACTATACACATGCCAAACAACGCAAGTATATTAATTTATTTTTCAAATGTGTCTTTGTTCTGTGTAAGACACCAAACAGACTAGAATAAATGTGTCATTCAATTTGATAAAACATGCAGATTCAAAAGGCTAAAAAAGGCTGTTTTTGTGTGCAATATGCAGTGTGAGAAAGTGAAGTCCCACTTAACACTTTCAGTAACACTGCTCTGAATGCAAAACATCTTTATTCCAAGCTGGACATGTTAACACAGTTGCTACGTCGTCTGTTTCCAAATTGAACAGTTTGGATGAATGCCTTTTTTTGTGGCAGATAGCAAGCTATTTGCATCCTGCGTTTGAGAGTGGTAAAAGGCTATGGATGGCAGATTGAGGACGGTAGCCTCAATCTGCAGGCTTTTATTTTCCTTCGCGTTTTGCTCAAAAATAAGAGCCTGGACCAAGCTGTTCACATAGGAAGTGGGAGTCAACATTTAATTTCCCCAACCAAACAGAGTGCAGTGGGCGTCGCTCCAAATGTTGTGACGTCAGGGCT
Source organism: Gymnoscopelus braueri (assembly GCF_963280865.1). NCBI lineage: Eukaryota > Metazoa > Chordata > Actinopteri > Myctophiformes > Myctophidae > Gymnoscopelus > Gymnoscopelus braueri. The sequence continues at coordinate 26,945,665 of NC_137613.1, read as the reverse complement.
CTCAATGCTGCACATTGGGGGAGGAGGAGGGGCGCGGGGCGGGCGGAGGCGGGTGCATTGATCGGGTGAATCAATGGGAGCCCACGGATGTTTTCACCAGAGATTTTGAATCCGCCCCTCAATGCCAGATATCAGACGGGCTTGGGGCAGGTTAGGAGGACGGAAGCCTATACCATTTCATACCATTGGTGAGGCTTGGAATCAAGTCTTAATTATGGCCAAAACACATTGCGTTACAACGCTTTGTGAGCTTCAGATCAGCTATTTTCCACAAAGAGATTTGGAGTATAGAGGGAAAAGAGGAGCGGGCCAAGTATAGAGCCCTGGAGGACTCGAGTCAACGAAGTATAAACGGTTTAAGTGGTTAAGGAACTTTGGTTTAACTATTTTCTACTCGAGGCATGAGTACTCTGCCAAAAAAAAACGCTAGCGTGAAATGCTGCTCCAAAAAAAAGCGTTCGGTGGATAAGAAGGCGTGTTGCTGAGAAAACACTGGTACATTGTGCGTGGCAGGGCATGCATATGCAAACATGAGCTCTGTCTCTACCTGTTCTGACTAAATGATGTTTTCAGTGCAACCAGAGAAACAGACAGATGGTAGAGAGGCAGACGTCTTTGTAAACAGGGAAGGAGAGGGAGGATGATTGGTCGACCGAGTGTAAATAATAAGTGGGCAATGGATTCGATAATGTTCCCTTTCCGTTTGTTTGTCCACTGAATGCTCAAGTGTGTGTTCTTGTGCGTGTGCACGCGCGCGTGTGTGTGACTGATTGCCTGTGAGTGAGTTTGCACTATCTGTGAGTACACGCTTGATGCTCCTGTAAACATGTCGCTGGTGTCGGGCAGAAACCTCTTATATCCATATATTTTTGGGTCGTAAAACAATGTCAGCTACTTGATCACACTACAATGTCACACAAAAGTATGAAAAATAGAAGATCGACAAGCTCAAGGTGCATTTAGATCTTGTAGACCTGCCATTTCTGCCATCTTTGAATTCATTAAAGGTTCTATGACATTCATTTTCACTTTTTTTTTTTTTAATGTTTTTTGGGGGGTTTTATGACCTCAATTACACCCAAAAAATCTGAACTTTGAACATTCAGTGGATTTTCTGTGGTCTGGGGTATTCTGAATAATTAGGCTGAAAAGTAATCTGAGCTTGGCCCTTCGGCAGTGAGGTCACAGTCGATTAATCCCGCCCACTCTCCTCCTCGCCCCTCCCCTCCCCTATCCTTTCCTTTGGGGGGGGGGGGGGGGCGGAGCAGAGGCGATGATTGACAGGCAAAATCCCTCACCAGCGACACCCGCAGTTGAAAAGGCTTTAGAAATGTGAGAGAAAAACACCTACCATGGATCAATGGAGTGGAATTTTTTGTTAAAACTTTCTATACACGTTTGAAGGACCATGACAAAGACTTTTAATGTGTGGTAAAACTGAACGTCATGAAACCTTTAAAAAGCAATGGCGACATGTGCGTAGGTGAAGACCACAGCAACAGGAAAACCTCCCGCGCACTGTCATCAAATGCAAAAAGATTCTTTAATGGGAATATAACAAAGTTCAATCAGTTTATCTTAAGGTTTTTTTTTTAGAGAGAGACCATCTTCATAGGCTGTCCAATCTACGGTGGCCCACTCGGGTCACACCACAATCTGTTTTCTGTTGCTGTTGCAATTTATTTTATTTGAATCCTGGAAAAGTAACAGTTTTGGACATAATATGAGGTTTCCACACGACAGCGACGATGTGCATGTCTCAATGTGTGCACGTGGCGGGCCGTCTGGTGCTGTGTTCGTGCGTCTCAGCGAGTCAGCAGCCAGCCAGCCAGCCAGCCAGCCAGCCAGCCGCCGGGAGGTTGAGGTGAACAGAGGATTGAGGGGTAAAGGTGGTTTCCATGGCGACTGCTGCGCTTAAAGAAGTCATTGTGCAGTATCTACTTCACCTTCGCCCGTTACCGGCGGTGGGTTTTCAAGCTGCGATGCCAAAAGGTCCTCTCATTCAGGGGGGGGTGATAACGGACGGTAGGGCCTGAACATGACGCACAATTTGAAGGCAGAGTGGGTAAGAGGGATGACAAGCTATTTCAATATACAGATCCTTCTCAAAAAATCTCTTAAAACAATGAATCTAGAATATATGAATGTTTCACTTTTTGAATTATATTACGTAAGACAACTAACTTTTCCACACACACACACACACACACACACACACACACACACACACACACACACACACACACACACACACACACACACACACACACACACACACACACACACACACACACACACACACACACACACACACACACACACACACACAGATGTATCAGCACGTCCTGAAGCCTTTCCATTAAACACATGGTTTTACAGTTATATTTGACACTCAAGGCTCCTACAGTATACTGTAGGTTGGCCTGACTAACATGACTCATGACTGCATCCAGAGTGTGGGGAAGGCTCCTTTGATGTCGTCAACATATTAATATATTATGAACGGGCTGAGCTGGTGGTGTCTGACTCTGGTTAGATACCACCATGATGCAGTGGTTCTCAAACATTTTCATGTCGAGTACCTCCAAAATTCATATGTATTTGGCTGCGGACCCCAATCCCAAAAGATTTTGTGTCAGGGACCCCCAGAAGAGAAGTACATATCTAAATAAATTCTAAATTATATATAGGGGTAGCGCCTATTTCACGTTAACCACTTTCAATCAGGTGTCCCTACTTTGAGCATGTCATTAAAGGTGACAAAATAAACGTTTTTTTATTTTTACCTTTTTTGGGGACCCCCCAAAATGATCATATTTGAACTGCATGGGGAGCCCACAAAATAATCTTAATTGAACTGGGGACCGCCCAAAATATATATATATATATATATATATATATATCTTTTTTTATCCCTCGATTTTGTAACCCTTTTTTCACCCGGTGCCAATTTGCTAAGTGATCCTGGGCACTACACTCCCCCCACCAGCCTAGGGAGGCCAGGGCCGAGCTCATGCCTCCTTCAATGCATGAGAGCCAACTGACCTTCTTGTCACCTGACAGGGGGGAGTTTCCCTGGTTAGACGTAGCGCATGGAAGGAACACGTTATTCCAACCAGTTCCCCTCCCCTCCATCAGGCACCCCGGCTGACCAGGGGGAGGCCGTATAGTGACCAGGATTACTACATGTTTTTGTGAGGGTATTAACTACCCTAGGAGACACGGGGAGAACATGCAAACTCCACACAGAGTTGAGGCATTACATTTAGTTTTGTCTCTTTATTATGACAAAATTTGGCCAATGTTTGACTAGTTTTTATAGTATAGTTTTTGTACTTTTGTTGCAGTAATGGTCTTTTTTTGTTTCATTTCTTTTCTTTCTTTTTTTCTTTTATTCTTTTTTTTAGGTATTAAAAAGGTCTTAAAAGTCCTTAAAGGGGTAGTTCACCCCCAAAATAATTTTTTTTCTATTGATTACTGACCATCTGGAGCCTTGAATTCATAGATTTTTTTTTGTTTTTGTCACATTCCTAAGCCAATAATTTGATTATAATAAATGTGTCCCCATTGATTCCGGTAGGAGACACAAATGCATTTGTGTCTCCTACCGGAATCAATGGGGCTAAATTTATTATAATCAAATAATAAAGGAAGGAATGCGACAAAAACAAAAAAATATCCATGAATTCAAGGCTCCATGGGGTGAGTAATCAATAGAAAAAAAGTTATTTGGGGGGTGAACTACCCCTTTAAATTGTCACTTTACTGCCATCTGGGGACCCCCCCTGAAAATCATGTGTGGATCCCTCTCGGGGTCCCGACCCATCGGTTGAGAACCACTGGTCTATACTAACACAATTGGCCTGTGTTCGGGGGAGGGAAGCCGGTCGGGGAGGCCGATAATTGTTACTGTAATCATGTAATCTTATACGGGCTGGGGCGGCACCTGTCAACAGGGAGTGTTGTCCTCATGGGGGCTCCTCCCTGGCAGGTGAGTCACTAGGATACAACAGCAGTGACAACACACAGAAATGTGAGTTGGGAGGAAACAATTGGCATAAATTGGGGAGAAAACATTTTTAAAAAAGGAGAAAAAAAAGCTACAGTACAATAGTGATGCGACGCGTTGTGACATTGTAGACGCATGCATCACCGTCACACAACTAAGTATAAAACAGGGCTTTGAGCAGTGGTGGAAAGTAACTAAGTACATTTACTTAAGTATTGTACTTAAGTACAATTTTGAGGTATTTGTACTTTACTTGAGTATATCCAATATCCAATACTTTTACTTCTACTCCACTACACCTCAGAGGCAAATATTGTACTTTTACTCCACTACAACTATTTGAAAACTTTAGTTACTAGTTACTTTTCAGATATACATGATTACATTATAAATCATACATTAACCACTCTAGCCCTATTTTATACATAGGCTATTTGAAAATAGCAGATCTACAAGCTCACAACGCCTCGCATCGCGAGGTGTTGTGAGCTTGTAGATCGGCTATTTTCAAATATCTTAGTACTTTTACTTTTGGTACTTTAAGTACATTTTGATGCCAATACTTTTGTACTTTTACTCAAGTAAATTTTGAATTCCGGACTTTTACTTGAAACGGAGTACTTCTGCATTGCAGTATTGATACTTTTACTTAAGTGAAACATTTGAATACTTTTTCCACCACTGGCTTTGAGTGGTCAAAAAAACAATCAAAATGACCGTTCTGTGGTTGAGCAAACATTGAAAGAGGAATGGACCCAGACAGAGTGGAACAGTTCACAGACACTGTGCCACGCAGCCAGTCAGGGTTATAGCCATGCAGACAACCTTCAGGGATCTGCCATAATACCTCCAAGGGAGCGCGCTACAGATCTGACAGGACGAGCAAACAATGGGGCACCCTGTGGATGCCTTCAGAACAGAAGCACGACGACTTCCTGCTGATGATTTACTGCGCTTATAACAGAAACAAGACAAGATAAGCCAGCATGACATACTCGCTGGAGCTCCCCCAGATAATTCCAACAGAACCAACTCAGGTGTGTGTGTGTGTGTGTGTGTGTGTGTGTGTGTGTGTGTGTGTGTGTGTGTGTGTGTGTGTGTGTGTGTGTGTGTGTGTGTCAATAGAATGAGGTGAATCAAGAGGATTTATTTGTCACTCTTATACAGGTACAGTGTAGCAGCGAAATGTTGGTGTGGCAAGACAACAAACAACAGCAATACCATATATACAAAATGAGTGTGTGTGTGTGTGTGTGTGTGTGTGTGTGTGTGTGTGTGTGTGTGTGTGTGTGTGTGTGTGTGTGTGAGTACGTGCACACATCATTCGTAGATGTATACTGTATGCTTATGCTTGTGCGCGTGAAATGCATGCTGTGTGTGCGTGTGTGTTTACTGTATGCAGATGGAGTGCCAACCAATTAGATGAGGGAAATGGAAAGGGAGCCATTAGAGCACAATTAGCTCTGATTGCCTCAACATTGTTTTGCTGGGAAGCAGCGCAGTGTGAAATGACCAAATGTTGCATCCTGCGCTCCCAGTCTGGCCATTTCCTGCAAGGAAGAGGCAGGCGTCTGCAGTCGAAGGGAACAGGAATTAAGCAACGCGACTGTGAATACATTTACCATTATCATCTGTCTCCGACTCGCTCTTGTCATCTCCGATTTGTTCCCCAGCTTCATCTCAGTTGCTACTTCACAACTCGACACTCGATGCCTGAGGAGCTGTGTGCGTCAAAACGAGATATCCAGCACATTTGGACACAAATATATGCTATGCCAGCTCTGACAAAACATTTGCTAAAGGCATAAAAATGTGAAATAATTGTAGTAGGCTACTTTTTAAATAGCTGATCTACTATCTCACAATGTGTCACACTGTGGCACGTTGTGAGCTTGTAGATCTGCTATTTTCACAGAATGTTTACGCCAGAATATAGGTACGCAAGGGTTCATTTGTTGAGGAATAGTTGTGCTAGACGCAACTTCTTGCTCAGCTAAATACAGTCTCCAAAATGGACATTATAGCATATTTGGGACGGAGAGCTGTCCCTGTTTCACTCTTTTCCAAGTTCTAAAACTGTTGAGCCATAGACATGTGCAGCTGTGACACAACAGGTTGCCAACTCATTCTTGTCATCACTGCTTTGTTCCATGGCTCAATCTTGGATGCTACTTCGCACCCTAGTGTCCATATTCTGGCGTAAAGATTCCAAGTAAATAGTAGATCTACCAGCTGAAAGCTTGTAAGTCTATATTCGGCAAAGAGAGCGAAAACAGGGGTCTTAGTCTAGAGCACTGGTGGACTCCGATCAAACAAGAGTTATATGTGCATCAAAACGACACATCCAGTGCAGTTGAACCCAAAATAATTATGTTAACGCCAGCTCTGACAAAACATTTATTGCAAGCACAAAAATGTGGAACTTATCGTAGTACTTTTTAAGGAATAGTTGAGCTAGACTTAACTTCTTGCTCAGCAAAATACAAGTCTCCAAAATGGACATGTAGCATCTTTGGGACGGAGCGCTGTCCCCGTTTCTCTCTTTTCTCGGTTCTAAAACTATTCAGCCATAGACATGGGCAGCTGTGCCACGATGACTGCCAACTAGGCTGTTCTAAAGACGAGTTTGTGAATGTGTGCGCATGCAGGCAGGCAGGCAGGCAGTAACGCGCACACACACACACACACACACACACACACACACACACACACACACACACACACGCTCCAGGTAAAATGCTTTTGTAAACCCAACTGTTTTCTTTATGTGTCGTCCTGTCTTGAAAATCCTGTTTCTATGTCAACACCTGCTCCACTTATTTATTCTTTTACTTTATTTTATTTATTTATTTTGCAGCAGAAGTACAAATGGTTTACTTTGGGTACCTGGTGGCTCAGCCAGTTAGTGCACTGGCCATCTGCTACTGGTGAGTGGCGAGTCTCAAGTGTTATCCCAACTCCTGAGTGCTGTCATGCCTCGCTTTCTCTCTGCCATCGGATCAAATAAATAGTCTGTTCTGTGTTCCATTGGGGAAGTATCATTCAAACATTGATAAAAGAAAGCCTTGAAACTCTCTCTCTCACGCACGCACGCACACACACACACGCGCACACACACAATATATATATGAGCGAACCTGTGCTACAGCATTGGGGGCCCCACTTTTCCATCCAATAATGTATCATTAACTTTAGCTAATTACATGCGGGAGTTCTTTGTCGACAGTCTTGGTTTTCTTTAACAAAATTAGCTGTCGACCACTCTTTCAACACAGAATATTTTCTAACACACACACAAAACTTGTGTGTCGCTAAATCGGCTGATTGTTTATCGGATTGTTGAATTGATTAATCGTCTTACTTCACTCAACCCGTCACCAAAGCAAGCCTGAATAACTTTTCTGCAATCATTTGTGCTTACCTTTGGAAAAAAACATTTCTAAGTAAGCACATTCTTTTCTATTTGAGATTTTTCATTGTCTGCATGCATTCTACACATGCCATTCTGGATAGAAATGTAATGTATTGGCCTACTGTGGTCATACCATCATACTGGGACCTGAATTAGTTAGTTTGTTGCTGTGTGCTGTGTGAGATCTAACAGTACACACCTCCCCTTTGGTGGCAGAGGCGGAAGGCCAGAGATAGGTTTTTGCCGCTGTCCGTCCGTCCGTCCGTCCGTCCGTCCGTCCGTCCGCGAACAGCTCATCTCTGGCAGCGCCTGACCAATATATGTGAAACTGTGCACGCACACTCCCAGTAGGCCAAGGAAGACCCTCTGCCCAAAATGTACATCGACCTCATGGTGGCGCTATTACTGGCCCCTTCATGTTTTGGCCTGTAGCTCTTGAACCGTAGGTCGTACATTATAAATATTTTACATTACGATTCCTTGGCTCATTACGCAACTCCACACCGGTTTCCGCCTGACAAGATTTTATTCAAAACAAACTTTTTACTACTACTTTTTGCCAAATAACTCACACAAAGCGTTACACATTATCACTGAACGCATGTGAGCAAGATGTATACGCACTTTAAAAAAGTAAAACATAAATAGGTGAATACTTCGTGTATTAGGTCATGAGATCTAGATTTTGTTTAAAGTTTTCTTACATTTCTTTTATATTGTTTACACTCTATGCTCAATGTTGTTGCCCTTTCATGTTGTTTGCTTTTATGTTGTACGTTTTATTTATGTCCAGAGGACCACAATAGAAATAAGGCTTCGGGTTTAGTGTTTTTATCGACGGTGATGAAACAATTGTGACAATGTCATGAAGTGCTAATGTGCTCAATCTACAGCAGTAGTGACAAGATTGCAAAATGGTTGAATGTGGCCCAGGAGCCAATATCTACCTTATTTTGCTAGTACATACATGTATACAAACACACACACACATATGGGCACTCATGCATGTAAGCATGCACACGCACGCGCACACACACGCACGCACGCACGCACGCACGCACGCACGCACGCACACACACACACACACACACACACACACACACACACACACACACACACACACACACACACACACACACACACACACACACACACACACACACACACACACACACACACACACACACACACACACACACACACACACACACACACACACACTCTCGCCCATATACTACATCTTGAAAACCAAATTTGTGTCTGAGAGTGTGTGGATGCCTATGCAAATGTGTACCACTGTGCGTATGTTTACCAATAAAAATGCAATTTCTTTTCCTCTGCGAGAACTGCATGAAATGACCCCATCTGTACCACTGTTTATACATTCATTTGTAATATTCAGGCATCGCATAAAAGATTGCATTTATCACTGGGATGGCCAGGGAGAATCAATAGTGCTCCTGTCTGGAGAGGGAAGCAGCTAGGATGCACTATGATAAATTGGAGAAATATACAAAAGAAGAGAAAATATTGAAGAAGGAAAAAAAGATTAATATTTAGAGGAATATTAGGATTTGACGTTGCATACGGTCCCGTGATTAAATATTCAGTGGTATGTGTTTTCTATAATGCTCATAGGGAGTGTTGAAATTGATGGTTCCCTGCATGGGTACTTGACCTCCATATTTTGTAGTTTGGAGAAATCCTTGCTTACCGACATTTAAAATGTAAACAGAATCCCAAAGGCCATCTAAGAAATGCTGTGGTTAGTGATTTATAGGCATTTTACTCTGTGTGTGTGTGTGTGTGTGTGTGTTTGCGCGAGCTTGTGTGTGTTCTTCAGTGCGTGTTTGTGCATGTACATTATTAAAGTGTGTGTCGTTGTGTACCTTTTTGCATGTACAGTAGTATGTTGGGTTTGTGTGAAATCTACTTAAAAGTTTGGCTGGCTGAGCAACACTTAGATTTTTTATTTGAATTCAAACACAACATCTCATGGGATCATGAAACGAAAATCCGGAAATGAAATGAAATTAAAATGTACTTAAAAATATATATATCTTAACCACTTTAACACTGGTGTCCCTATTTGGGTAATTTCTATTTTCTCTAGTAAAGGTGAACATAAAAAAAATATTATATCAAAAATAGCAAAGTTACTGCCTCCCCCTGGCCAGCCGGGGCGCCTGATTGGAGGGGAAAGGAACTGGTTGGAATAACGTGTTCCTTCCACCCGCTACGTCCAACCAGGGAAACTCTCCCCTGTCAGGTGACAAGAAGGTCAGTTGGCTCTCATGCATTGAAGGAGGCATGAGCTCGGCCCTGGCCTCCCTAGGTTGGCAGAGGGAAGGTAGTGCCCAGGATTACATAGACAATTGGCACTGGGTGTAAAAAATGGGGTACAAAATTGTGGGATAAAAATTTAAAGTAAAATAAAATAAAAGCAAAGTTATTACAGCACAAACTCACAATGGTTGTAGCTTGTAGATATATTTTTTTATATGATATTTTTGAAGTGGTTAACTTGAAAGATACATTCTGAAAGTAGTGACGCTACCCACAAGCTACTGGTCATGCACAGTATACAGTATGACCACAAAAGGCTGACTGGGTACTGCTCCATCACATCCACAAATTGGACAGCACCACAATGGTCTGGTCACCAGAGGCACTAAGGCACCTGCTTCAGGTGGCCACTCTACCACCATCACCCACACTACAATAAACTCTCAAGGTTTCACAACATTCACCACTAAGCTTTTTTACATGCCATATAGGGTATTGGCTTGGCTTCCCTGATTGGCCTACCCGACACATCGGCTTTGCATATCGTTTGTGCCACTGGCCCAATATAAGTGGCAGCACATGCGGTAGAACTGAATTCTTTTACAGAACAAGACTTAACTGATGAAGCCTATTGCACAGTTCTCCTGGTGTGTAGAATGCTGCACTGGACGGTGCATCTGAAAGGACCAGAGAGAGACTATGATCATGCTGACGTGGCAGTGGGGTACAAGGTGTACTCCTTTGGAGTCCCAGACAGGGAGACCATAGTGAACTATGGGAATCCCATTGCAGTGCACGTCTTTAACACAGTGTCTTTGCGCTGGATGAAGTTGCCCCTAGTGACAACAGGAAGAGAACATCCCTTAGAGGTTCCCTCCCTGCGCTGGGGATACACAGCTGTGCTGATAGAAGATATCATCTACATCTGGGGCGGGGGTACTTCAATGGAGTATTGCAATGTGCTTTATGCCTTCGATGTCAACACCCACAGATGGTTCAGGCCCAAGGTTTCTGGGACTGTCCCAGAGGCGAGGTGCGGCCACTCAGCTTGTGTCTTGGGCAAGGTTATGTATATCTTTGGCGGACACAAAAGGCTGACTGGATACTGCGCCAGTCACATCCACAAGTTCGACACCGCCACAATGGTCTGGTCTCTAGTTAACACCAAAGGCAACCCAGCACCTGCTTCGGATGGTCACTCTGCGACCATCATCGGGACAAAGATGTATGTATTCGGTGGCCAGGGGGACCAATGGGACCACTACAACAACGTCGGAGTGTTTGACACAGAGGCCAACTGCTGGCTGAACACACCTTATGCACAGCTTCTTCCAGAAGGACGAGCGTGTCATTCAGCCTTTGCCTACAACGAAGAGCTGTACATATTTGGTGGCCGCCATCTGAACTGGACCTTCGAAGATCTGTGGATATTCAATCCAGAGAACCTCTCTTGGAAGAAGGTTCAGCCAAAGGGGAAAGTTCCATGTTCAGGGATGTCTAGCATGGGCTGTTGCATGGTGGGAAGTAGTATCATCCTCTTTGGAGGATACAAATACACAAACATTCTAGAGGTAAAGTTTGAAGATGACGATGTTGAGGTATCTGATCTGTACATCTTAGACCTCAGTCCTAGTCTGAAGATGTTATGCAAGCTAGAAGTTATTCAGTACGGTCTGAAGCAGTCGGGACTTCCACATGACATCAGGTGGGAACTGGCAGCCATGACTACCAACAGCAACAGAAAAAAGAGAAACACACTAAATAAATGCCAGAGACCAAGTTCCAGGCAATGGAACAAAAGAAAGAGAAAGACGAGATCACCACTCTTAAAAAGGCTCCCTTCATTCAGATGGGAAAGAAATCAGAGCACATGAATGTGCTCAGTGATATGCACCAGAAAATAAGCAGCATCATATAGGAGAATAGAGAACTCCACTACCCACTGAAATGAGCCACGGGAGACATGGCTCCAAAGATGATCTCTAAGAACAGAAATGTCTACGCTTAGTTGAGCTCCATCAGGAATTAAATAGAGATGCTTTGGGGAAATGAATGGACCGTTATGGAAGATGACTACAGGAAACATGTGTTTGTAAAGGAAAAGAACTGGGAGTGGGAGAGGAAAATGACTGCAAAGGTGGAGACCTTTGTGTTTTTTGTTTTGGGGAGGGCAGACGAACATGGGAGAGAGGGGAAATGACAGGGAGTCTGATATGAACTGGGGTCAGCTGCGAGAAGGACTATATAGCCTTATTTGTGTGGTATGTTCTCTTACTCAGTGATCCACAGGTGTTTTTGTTTGTCTGTTTGTTTGTTTGTTTTCTTTTTCCTTTCTTTCTTTCTTTCTCTGTTTGTTTGTTTGTTTGTTTCTGCTGCTCTGTCATGCTTGAGGTATAATAAAGCGAGCAGTAGATATGAATTGCTTGTTACTGTACCTTCTAAAGGCTTTACAGTTGTATCCAAACAAATACAATTCAACGATTCTCACCCTGACTGAAACTTTTTGGAAAGACAGAGATGCCAGTGAGGTACTTTGTTACTACAAAACAAACTGACATTTGTTGCATTTGCGGAACCTCTATGGGTCTATGTGAAATTGCCTTTGGAAGCCAATTAGCAACAGTCGGTATGGAATATCAAAACTGCATGATACATGTTTATCACATGACTCAAAGAAAATGTGTAGTGTTTTGTGAGAGTGAGTTTTGGGTCCAAACAACCTGTCCTCAGTTTTGATTTCATGAAAATGCCATCATGTGATGAAAATATACTATATAACTTTATACGTAGAACCTGGCTCTTTATGTATGTATAATGTCCATAGACTGAAAAAAAATATATATGGATGAAGGGAACCGTCACTTGACCCATTGGTTTCTACAGACCCGTTTTGAAGCCACTTTTTTGGCAAATTCAAATCCGCCATCTTGGAACTTTCGGTCCCGAAAAGAAACCAGAAACAACTGCTGTTGGCTGCAACCGCAGCGAGGGAACCAGTGGAACCAGTAGAAGCCCTACAAACATACCCTACTTTATCATTCATTTAAAAAATAATTGGACAATAATTTACTAAACGCATATCATGATAATTGAAAAAAGACTTTAAACTAGCAATTGAAAACATAAAGTATTTATGAACATGTTTACTAAGGTAATAAAATCAAGTGTAAAGTCCTGCCAAAACCTGGCCAAAAATGGAGTGTATATGCTTCTGCACTCTGCAGGAGGTGAAATAGTGACATCTGCTGGGCCACTAATGGGAACTGCAGGTCATTTCGTTCTTCCGTGTGAGCTTCAATTTGAAGAGCTCTCCCTTGCCGCCTGATAATGTTGTGTGAAACTTGGGCAATAATATGATTTAATTTGTGTGCACTGTGCTATGTGAAATGTATTGGGACATGATTTGTAATTGTCAATGTCAATTGGTACTGATGATTGATTTTGAGACTGATGGTTGAATGGTGACTGGTGTGGTGATCATGATGACACTGATTTAAGCTGCCTGTGTCTACACTGATTGTTAAGGTCTGAGGAAGAGCTCCATGGTGGCATTTACTGGTGTGCAGATTTCATTCATTTTCATCACATGTTGAACTTCTGAGCCAGCACCCAGCCTAGCGGGTCTGGGATGTGTGTGCTTTTTCTCAAAGGTTTAAGGCCATCCATGCTTTGATGTCCCTAAGACATCAAAGGTAATCACGCAATAAAATCATGGAACTGGTATCAAGGTACATCTGTGAGTCATCTGCATAAAAATGATAAGAAATGTCATGTTAAAAAAAGAAAAAATCAATCAATACCAGTGGGAGACCATAAATAAGATGACAAGATGAAGATTTCAACCTTGGAGGAAGACATAGGTGTCCAGATTAGGTTTTGAGTTTCATCATGATCCAAGGAATCCAGGGAAAAATACATTTTGATTATATGACACACACACACACACACACACACACACACACACACACACACACACACACACACACACACACACACACACACACACACACACACACACACACACACACACACACACACACACACACACACACACACACACACACACATTTTAACCATTTATTTATGTCCACATAAAGGATAATACATACAGGGACACAAATATTATAGGTGCAGTAGGGTTACATTCACAAAGTCATAGCATATGTTTTCATGATACAATAATAGGCATGTCACTCAGTACTCTACGGGTATAAGTAACAGCGTCTCCGCCATATATGGCGACTGCCAATTATAGCAGAGGTAGCACAATACTTTGCCAGCCTTTTTGCCTCCTTTTTGGGCATCCTAAGTTGTTGAAGCCCTCTAACAACTAGTCTGTGGGTATGTCCCAGGCTGCCGAATATAAAAACAAATAGTCTGCACCTATAACCTAGCTCTGATATGGTATGTAGGAGTGGTTGGTATTTAATGACCTTGGTCATAAAGGCCTCCTCTAGGCTAAGGTCAAAGGTGCATGCTATCTCTAACACAGACACTTCCCTGGACTCTTCATTCACCACAACACCATCTGGTGTATTAGCTGTCAAAGATGTAGATTTCATTCATTTTCATCACATGTTGAACTTTTGAGCCAGCACCCAGCCTAGCGGGTCTGGGATGTGTGTGCTTTTTCTCAAAGGTTTAAGGCCATCCCATGCTTTGATGTCCCTAAGACATCAAAGGTAATCACGCAATAAAATCAGGGAGCTGGTATCAAGGTACATCTGTGAGTCATCTGCATAAAAATGATAAGAAATGTCATGTTAAAAAAAGAAAAAATCAATCAATACCAGTGGGAGACCATAAATAAGATGACAAGATGAAGATTTCAACCTTGGAGGAAGACATAGGTGTCCAGATTAGGTTTTGAGTTTCATCATGATCCAAGGAATCCAGGGGAAAATACATTTTGATTATATGACATATGGTTCAAGAGTTATAGTGAAAAATTTAAGTCGGCTGGTATAGCACCACCATGAGTCATATTTGAAAAAGCGCGCACACACACACACACACACACACACACAAACACACACACACACACACACACACACACACACACACACACACACACACACACACACACACACACACACACACACACACACACACACACACACACACACACACACACACACACACACACACACACACACACACACACACACACACACACAATCTCTCTCTCATGCGTACACACAAAATGAATGATGCACAGAGGACTCAAAACATGATATTAATCTATCTATCTATCCATCCATCTCTATTGTTTGCTCGCTTTGCCTCTCTGTCCGTCTCTATCTCTCTGTCTGTCTGTGTGTCTGTCTGTCTCGCTCTCTCTCAACTGTGTGCTCGGTGAGACGACAGCCCTCCATGTCCGTCTCCTTCAGCTTTGGTGGCCTCTCGGTGGGGTGGGAAGTGAAGTGTTGATTGGTACCCTGCTGGCAAATGGCAGGGGAGAGGAGGCTGCCCGCTGATACGTGCTCATGTGTGAGAGCACAGCCCTTCGGCCTTGGTCTGGCAAGAACAAACGAGATGGTGAGGAACACGAGCTAATGATAAAGCTGAAAAGAAGAAAGCCACTGCAAGGGCGGAATCTTTTAGCTCCTTCTGTTTCTGTGTTAGTTTCACTTAACCCAGTGACTCGCAACCTTTTTATTTTCAAGGACCCCCAGTTTGATATGCATGAGGCTATACGGACCCCATTTGGTATGATTTCTTTATCTCTGGAACCCCAATCTGTATTTAAAAATACTTGTTTATTTAAATCTGAGGGTGTACAAAGGGAACGAAATGGACCTGGATGCATTTGTTCACCATTTGTACACTCACAGCATTACAGGCCCTGGTGGACCCCTTACCCGACATTGAGAAACATTGGCTTAACCATGTGGACCCCGGTCAACTAAGTATAGGGTTTAATTGGTAGATTAAACACTGAAATTAAACATTGCACTGCATTAAACAGAAAAAAGGCAATAATGAGTGCACAGCTACACGACAATGGAGAAGCTCGGAATGGGAACGTTGGGATTTCGATGAACAACACATTACGGTGCGAGCCGTGCGACACGTTGTGAGCTTGTAGATCAGTTATTTTCGGTATGCAACACCAGCATGTAACTACCGTACTTTTCGCACTATAAGCCGCACCTGACTATAAGCCGCAGCAGCTAAATTGAATGTTTGGAACATATATAAGCCGCACTGGACTATAAGCCGCGGGTGTAAAATCCATAGATTTAGGAGGTCCCCTAGTGGCCGTTAGCTGTAAAAATCCATAGATAAGCCGCACCGTTATATAAGCCGCAGGGTCGAAAAATGGGAAAAAAGTCGCGGCTTATAGTCCGAAATTTACGGTAAGTAAATCAGGCACGCTGGAAACTCCACTCGTTGATCAGAGAAAGCTTTTGTTTAGCAGTCCAAGTGTTGGCAGTTGAAGAGACAGCCCGTCTAAATTTCTTCAGTTCAACTTCCATTGAAGTGTATGTCTAGATAGATTATTTTAAAATGTTTTTTTTTACCATGAATAGACAGTCAAATCCTTACCTTAGCATTAATTTAACTCAGATGAGTGTACACATCTCACCAAATGGACTGAGGAGTTTACAGTGGCTGCAGAAGAAAAACAGCTAAGGATGCCATTAGCCTACCACATTTTGTGCGGTAACATCAACACAAGCAAGGAAGGCTAGCTCTTTAGTTGGAGTTAAACTGGACAATCTGGAGGTGGTTACAGAGGGCAGTATGAGGAAGCGGCTGGACGCTATCCTGATGAACCCCCCCCCCCCACCCCGTCTATGATGTGCTAGCGGGGATGAGGAGCACATGGAGACACGCGTCTCCCGTCACAAAACAAAGTGACTTGGACCGTCCTTTGTACCAGTAGCCATCAGCCTTCACAACCAAGCCTGTTCACGGCTTAAAGACTCCTGCTCCTGGCATTACACACAGACTACTGAGATGTAGTCACTACTGAGCCATGACAGATGCTTTAAGGATAACGGTTTCATGTTTGATAGGCCTGTACCATTTATTATCCAGATACTCACTATATAGTTTGCACATATACCCATTCATACAAAAGGCAATAGATGTTGTATAGGATATTGATTTAAGCAGTCACACCAAGCCGGAGTCAAACTAATAAGACTCTGGCCTTGGTGTGACAACACACCTGTTGTGAATCGATGCATGTATTCATGCACATATTCGCTGGTGGCAGATTGTACATTATTCTTACATTTATATTAACTCAGACCAAGTGCAGATGGCCAAGGTCAGACTCTAAGCCTATTCATGTTATCGTTATTTGGTCGTATTCTTATCTCTCTACTCTGTACCTGTACATTATCCTGTGTTTCATTCTTACCGCAGTTGCTGCTATGCCAGCAGGATCAATAAAGGTCTATTTTATCTTATCTTATCGCAGTGAGGTGTTTTTTTCCCCGCGGTAAATACTTGTGTTGGTTTAGTCTAGAGGAGGAGGTGGTGGGAGATGGGGGCAGCACAGGAAGACTAATCTCATTGAAGACGATGCCAGTGTTCTGCTGGTTGCCTGCCCGACCTCTGTCACAGGGAAAAAGATTAGGCTGTGTGAGGCTACAGCTGAAAGGTCAGAGCGGTCATCATGGGATCGGTTTGGCCGGCTATCAGACACAGAGATTACCATGAAGCGCATGAGTGACTGAGTGATGACAGCCAAGTTCACTGCCAAGTGAAGTCATTAGTCATATACGAGAGAGAGAGAGAGAGAGAGATAGACACACAGAGAGAGAGCATGCCTACGCGTGTGCGTGCGTGTGCGTGTGTGTGTGTGTGTGTGTGTCAATGGTGCCCCCCCCCCCCCCCACACACTCTCAAATGAGAGGGAGATACAAAGCAAAATGGAGAGATTGGCACAAGTACTGTGTGGAACCGTTACAAAAGAATTTGTGAAAACAATTAAAAATGCAAGCTGTGCAATGCCAAGTTGTACTACCACAAATCAACAAAGATGCACACACATTTTAAGATGAAACATCCAGAGATGCCTAAAGAGATGTGCAGGTGAAACCACCCATGCTAATCACAAAGATGGATACATGGACATAGAATACGTAGACCAGTATAAAGTCCATAAAATGTTATTGAAATTGAAAAACTTCACGATGAGACTGGACAAGCTTAATCATCTGTCCCAAAGCTGGCTCTACCCACAGAGGCATGGACAGCACTCACCACTTAATATTATGTTACCGCGACCTGTGAGTATAACCTATATTTTGATTTATTAACGGCCAGCTGAGCCAATCCATGTCATGAAGGATTATTTGGAAGCGCATATCTTTTTGTGCAGTACCACATATCATTACGCACTCAGCTACACACACATAATGTCCATTGTTAAGTAGCTAATTCATGTGCAGGATGAAGATAGGTTATAATCATTTTTTATATTACTCATTTATGTTCAAAAAGTTTTCAACCCAAAGTATAATGCTGTACTGTAACTGCTTGTCGTTCATTCATTGACATTTGATATCTGACGAACTGTAATCATTATGGACATTATGGTCAGTAGTTTCAAAACCTAGCACTACCCCTGGTGTGTGTGTGTGTGTGTGTGTGTGTGTGTGTGTGTGTGTGTGTGTGTGTGTGTGTGTGTGTGTGTGTGTGTGTGTGTGTGTGTGTGTGTGTGTGTGTGTGTGTGTGTGTACACTAGAGGGTTCATAGGAGCTGGCATGGGTCTCAGTCTATTATACAGGCGAGTGCCTCTATTTTGTCCCTCTCCATTTCTCTCTCTCTCACGCACACACACGACCCTACTGGCCTCAAGTCTTCGGTGAGAGACTCTCTCTCACACACACACCTCTAATCTCTGACATACACAAGCAAACAGGCATGTCCTTCAAAGCCAGAGGACGGACTGTGGAAGTGGAGCACAAGTGCAGACAGAGATTGACATCTCACACACACACACACACACACACACACACACACACACACACACACACACACACACACACACACACACACACACACACACACACACACACACACACACACACACACACACACACACACACACACACACAACCATTTATCTATTCCCCTTTCAATCCCACAGCCGACACAAATACCTCAGCCTTGGCATAATATCTCCCTCGTCTGCACTGTTGTGAAATTGATTGATTGTAAAAATGGACCCTTCTGAGAATTAAATCAATGCTCAAGGATGAAACAACAACCCATCAAGAAACTAGTTCAAGTAAATGTTCACTAATTGTGTTTATCTGCCTGTTGTCCAGCTCTCTAGTTAACAGAATTTCAAAGTGGGGCCACAGGGCCTGCCATTGGGCCTGCCACAGGGCCTGCCATTGAAGTAGAATGTAAAATGTAGAATAATGTATACTATATAACATACATTTTAATTCAGTTCATAACATTATTGTGCCAGTTTAATCGATTTCAAACTGACATCCCTATTTTGGGCATGTCATTATTTCACAGACTTTCACATTTATTTAAGTTTTCTAGAATAGCAAAAATAGCTGACCTAGAAGCTCACAATGCATTGAGGTGCGATGCATTGTGAGCTTGTAGATCATCTATTTTTGCTATTTTCTTTTTTCTTTTCCCTAAAGCCATTTCACAATAAGGTAGCACAATTTTGAGGGTCCTTTGCATGGAAAGGTTTGGGAAGTGGGAACCCCTGCTCTCTAGTTCATTGACCACCGGTGCTGCGGCCGGGTGCCTGCAACTATTGGGTTCACTCCCCGGTCAGAGTCAGTTTCCTTGTTCGATTCCTCTGGGTCCTTCTGTCAACGTCCGTTTAGGAGACGCTTGAATGAACGGCCATTGCCTTACACTACAGAAACCTTGGCGCTTGGCACAGGCCCATCATAACCCTGATACTCAGCTTTGCTTTTGTCCAAAGCCAGGGGGGGTGCATATTGGTTTATTCTGTTGCACATTCTATAACAGAATAAATCAGATAGATATAAATATGAATAAGACCAATTTGTCCAATCTGTATGATCAGAACATGTTAATACAATATAGCTTATACAATTGCGGTGGTTGTATTTTGTTTCCCTGCTCTTCTATTGACACATTTAAATCCTGTGTCTAGGTGAGACATGACCTTTGACGCTATCCTGTTTCTGGTTTATCCCGAGCAAGCAGGCAGGCTCTATTAGCTCAATGGTAAAAAATATCAGCACTTGCGCAAGAGACCTGGGTTCAAACCCGGAGTAGAAGAGGAAAGTTACATCGTGCAGCTCTAAAGGGGATTGAGAACCTCTGCCGAGTTTGTTAGAATGTACAGGTTAAATACATGGCAAGTTGACCTTAGTACACTGTGATGCGTAATGTGATGTGTAAGCAACACACCTGCAGCTAATACAATCTATAAACATCTATGCCAATGTGCAAGCATTGACAATAGTCAACAGTATTGTCAATGCTTGCACACTGGCACACCTAATTCCAACACACCTGTTATTAATTTATTAGCTGCAGCTTGTTGGTTTTAGCTGCATCAGTGGTTCTCAAACTTTTTGGCGGCGACCTCCAAAATAGACTTGACTGAGTCACATGACCCCCGTCCTTCACGACTCGCCGATCTAACAACATACACACAGTGAACAAACGCGCGTGCGTGTGAGCACACTTACTGTGTGCATGTGTGCACGCATACAGACTGCTATAATTACTGATAGGATAAATAAAATAGAGAGGTGCGGCCATAGCTGAGTGGTTAGTGAGCCCGCCTAGGGAGCCAGAGGCCCTGGTTGCCCCAGGTAGGATTCCAGGCCACGCCAGCATATGTGTCGATGAAATGAAATTTGTCCCTGAGCAAGACTCTTAACCCCTAATTGCTCACAGGCCCTCATTGGAAACAAGCCCGCAAGGACTTTCATGAACGTCCTGTTAAAAGGAATTATCCTTAAACCAACCATACAAGTAATGGCTTTAATGTACATTTTCTTAAAAAGGTGTTTTGATAAGTGCTTTGACCGTGCATCCAAAAGGAGAATGTGCACCTCTTCCCACCGCTCTAGTAGCCAGTAGCCACCCACATTCCGTGTGGAAATACGTCTTCATTTTAATTGGCATTAATCTTTCGTGTGTCAGAACCTCAGCACAGTACAGCACGTTGGGGCTGATCAATTTCCTAACATGGCAGGTGAATCGATAGTAAAAACTCCTGCTGGTATTTGCCTCACATTGTGAACAGCTGTGCCTCAACAGTCTTACCTACATTGAGTTTCCCACTTGTGGTCAAGGTTGCGATACTAGTCAGTTGTGTGGTACTTTTAGATGGATCTTGCTGTAACAGAACTAAGATCTATCAACCATTCCATCCACCGTCCCCCAGGGGCTGCTGAGAGCAACCGTTCCATGTCGTGGAAGCGCGTGGAGCCGCAGAGGCAGATGCGTGCTAGCCAGCTAGCGTGAACGGTCAGTCTCTGGTGTGCACACACACCCATACACACAAACATCCTCACTCTCTCTCTCTCTTCCCTTGAAAAAGGTTGTCTAAGTAAATATTCTTCATTGTGCTACAACTGAAACATAAAGTGAGAAAACAGAAAATTATGAACGTTATTTTTACTTATTTTTTATTCTGATTTTAAAATGTTATTTTTGCCGATTCATTATCTGACAACCCCTCCAAATGATTTGGCTACCAGTCAGGGGTTCATGATCCTCAGGTTGAGAACCACTGGCTTACTTTGCAGTGTACTAAGGTCATCCTGCCATATTTCTTTTTACCTTTCTGTAGTTTTTAACCTGTACAGGAACACAAAATCAGCCTGTTTCAGTCCCCTTTAAAACAATGTGCCAAACCGTAATACTGAAACATCTGAGATGTTGTTTCTCATCAAAATGTTGTTTGGTTTAACAGCTGCCCTCCCTTTTGTTTTACAACAAGAATAGTAATTAAATGTAACAAAAGATGTTTTGTTCTGCCTAATGTTTCGCCAGCTGCCTATCCCAGAATTCATTGCATTTGAATACATGGAGCACAAGGTGGGACAGGAGGCAGGAAGTGGTCTGTAGCTGTCCACAAGAATAATGGGAAGGGAAACATTGTTCTGGCTCCATTAAGCTTCTCCCTACAGAAGTCAGAGATATGAATCTAGAACAAAATGAAATTTCACTCACTTCTAAACATACAGTATGTCCATAATCCATCACATAATCCACTACTTTCAGCATGCACGCTACTGTACAGTACATCTCCTATGTACATCTTAACTTTTAGAAGTAGGCCTACTGTGTTGTTAATAATAAAGCATCTCCATGGCAACGCCTCACTTCTTTTTTCATGGACTGGAATTAGAAACTAGGATAATTAGATTTTGCTGTCTTTTTTGGGGGGACTTGACTTCATAAAAGAACCGAATGATTGATTGAAAGATGGACTTTTCACAATCAGTTGACATGATTTAAACCACTTTAACCCTGGCATTCCTATTTTGGGCAAGTCATAGGCGAAAATCTTTTTTTAACAGGGCTTAAATGGTTAACAACAGTAGTGAGTCTCCCCTGTGAAAGAACAGAAGGAAATAATATGACTTTTTTCCTCCTGACATTTCACTGTTTGTACCTGTATTATATGAGTGAGTGACAAAACCTTCTAGAATAGGACTTGATATTTATGCATTATTTTCATATTTACACACCAATTTAAAACCTGACATTTAGGTGAATGATAGACAAGTACTTGAAGATTAACTCATTTTTGACTGAAATGTAATTACATGCCAATTTGTTATCTCCTGTAAAGTTTGTCTGTCTGCAGCACAGTAAACTTCCAATGACCACTTAACCCCTAACTGCTTCCCGGGTGCTGTATAAATGGTAGCCACTGCTCCTGATAGTGCGGATGGGTAAATGCAGAGGATGCATTCCATCCACACTCCATAATTCGGAATCAAAGCAGATATGGTCAAATATGAACTCTACTTCACATCAAAGAGTCTGCATAGGAAAAAAAAATGTATTAACCACTTAAACCCTTAACAACCCTTCATTGACCAGAATCCCCATTCCTAGTATAGAGTATATTTTCTTCCCTAAAAATAGCCGATCTACAAGCTCACAACGTGTCGCAACGCGAGGCGTTGTGAGCTTCTAGATTGCCTTATTTTCTCCAAATGCTCACTCCAAAATAGGGACGCTAGGGTCATGTGGTTGACTCTAAAAGTGTAAAAAGAAATGGCACTTTCACCGGTCAAACTTTGGCAGTTATAAATTCACACTCCATATTTTACTATGTGGTCTCCTGGCCTAGTTTAAGAACAGCTCGGTGTAAAACATGCAGTGAGTTAGGTGTGAGGATGACGTCCTCTTGTTGGGAGAGGAGAGTAAATATTGATGCACATTCTGTTCCCTCTCAGCCTCAGACCATCTGGATCTACAGTGGACCCTGGAGAACAACAAACCAGAAGAAAAGAAACTCTACTTTACTTCCTCCTCCAGACCCTCCCTCTCTTTCTTTTCTCTGTCCCTCTCTCTTCCTCTTCTCTCAAGGTTAGGGGCGTTTGCTCTGTCCAAAGCCAACTTTCTGATCCTTTTCTACCAGCCACATCTATCGCTCCCAATCTCCTTTCTAGTAGCTCCATTTCGGCCATCCACCCCTTCAGCCTCCTGCTCTCTCTCTATCTCTCTCTCTCCCTCAACCCTCCAATAGATACTTTGCTCTCATTCTATATATGTGGTCCAGCCACAACAGTCAGATGAATTATAGATGAACATCCAAGGAGCAGAATAGAGAGAGAGAGAGAGATTTCTCACTGACACACACACACACACACACACACACACACACACACACACACACACACACACACACACACACACACACACACACACACACACACACACACACACACACACACACACACACACACACACACACACACACACACACACACACCTCATCCACATCTCCCCCAAAAGATCTGCTGCCCAGAGCAGGAAAATATTATGATATGGTCATTTAACAAATGCTTTTATCTTAAGTGAACAGCTGTAATGCAGTTGTATTATTTTTAGCGAAGACGCTGAAGGGCTTTTCTGGAGTACGGTCGGCTTTTTAAGAACCAAAATGTGTGCTGCTGGACTCTCTTGGAGTGTCTCTGGTGGTCCACGTCTGAATGTAGGGCATGGGAAGCTCCCCAGCACATTGTTCTACTGCAAAGACCTGCTTCATGATACCACCAGTGAGAAGTATAAATATATATGACGATGTCCACAGACTCTGAGAGAATCCAAAGCAGCTCTTCCTTGAAAGGTAACTAGTGAACTCGCAGAGCCTGCTTCTCACATGGCCAGTACGCTCTCTCTCCTTCTCCCTCTCTCTCTCCTCATCAGTCGCTTCACAGCAACTTCTTTTTTTCTTCTTCTTCTTTCTTCTTCTTCTGTGTGTTCTCTTTTCTTGAAGCCGGTTCCCGCTCTCTTTCGTCTCTTTTATTAACCAGAATCAGTTTCTCTTGTCAGAGTCCTCCCTCGCTCCATCACTTTTTAATAACCCTCCTCTTTTTAATGAGTTCTGTTATGTACACAGGGGGCAGCGACGAGGGGCCAATTTGTGATTTCACATCAGATCAGATCAGAGAAAGCTAGGAAGAGAAGAGAAGAAGAAGGGGGGGGAAACCACCTCCCTCCCCTATCTCTCCTCCTCTCAGCTGTGCTCACCAGAGGAACCCTGCATCTCATCTCCGCAGGCTGGGGAATAGAACTCCCAGAGCCGCCATTTTGGAAGCATCCTTCGGAACAACAAGTCACCAGAGAGAGCCCTATACAAAGGGTGAAGTGGCGCGAGAGAGAGAGAGAGGGATGCTGATGTACTCACATGAGGTTAGTTAACTTTATTCTACTGGATAGGCCTAATGAAGCTCCATGTTCCTCCTCTTCTCTTCTTTTAATTCCTTGTAGTTGTGTGACAGTCGGTTGAAGGAAGGGGAACTGGAACGTACAGTAAGTGTTCTCGCCATGTGCATAATTTAAACACCAGAACTTCAGTCGTTCTCTACCTAGATAATGATGGCGGAAACTATTTGACGAGCTGACCAGCTAATGATCCTGACATCACGTTGCAGTGGATTTCATTTTAGTTTCTTTTAGGTTCCGACAATCTACTCAAATAATCATTCAATGCAGCTTGGGACCAAATTCATTTCTCTTTATCTTTTCATTTTTATAAGGCAATATAGAAATGCAGTTTCTAGGGCACTCACGTGGAGCAATTACTGCCCAACACCATGGAGTCTAGGGGTTCAACTTCTTTGCGGTAGTCTCACGTATATCCACCTACCAAAATGTTTGGGGACATCTAAATTCAATGTAGGGACGAGAACAACGGCAAACACAGCCACTACCAAAGCCATGCCTACTGCTACCTTTGAAACCGCCTTAAAGTCTTTGCATTGGTTCTGTAGTGCAGTTTGCTTTTACATTTCTGAATTGTTTCCACCCAGTTATAGCCCCTGCAACTGTATTTAGATGTCCCCAGACCTTTCGGTTGGCGGAGATCTCTGATTGGTTGGCTATGCAAGACTACCTCTGTGGTGCATCCAGCTTGGGCGTGTATCCCAACGAACCCAATTGGCGATGTTCATGGGGGGGAAGCCGGGCGGGGAGGGCGATGTCTGTCATTGCACTAGCGCCTTTTCAGTGACTTGGTCAGGTCGCCTGTTTAGAGGGGAGCTGAACTGAGGAAGAATAGCATGACCTCTACTCAATAAGGCTTTGACCAACATTCTTGGATGCATGCATTGGGTGCATTTACAAAATATACGGGTGCATAATGCTATAATAATAATATAGTAATAATGAACTTGACCTTTGACAAATGTGAAGTTGTTCAAGCTAAGTTGACACCCTTATTTTAACGCTTCCAGCAGCCCTTCTACACACAGTGTCACACATCCCCACCTGGGAGCTGCCCAGTACAACCACTGTCTGATACTGTTGGCAGTTGGGATTAAGTGTCTTGTGCAAGAGCACTTCAATGGTGGGTATTGAGGGAGGAGTGAGTGTTGCTCATTCAGTTACAGTACCTGCTCAGATTTTACTACCCCAGCTGCTTAACCCCTGCTGTTTAACCCCTATAGTGTTCTCATGCAGTGTAGGAACTGTCACTAAACACCAAGGTAAACCGCAGCCAATGAAGACAGAGTAGAAGTAAGATTTGTCCATTTACTGTTGCACTTCCTTATTAACATGGCGGTGAAAACGGTAAAATAATAAAACAATACAAACATTCAGTGTCTGTGTTCTTAATTGACAGCATTGCAAACATTTCACATAAAAAAAAGAAAAAGTAGCTAAATCACATACACACTTCAAAGTAATCAGCAAGTGTAATTACATACACCTGTGCACTGCTAAGCTCTGCAGACAGCAGCAGACATGGTTGAAGAATTTACTTTCCAAAATTTCAAATAAACATTCACGAAACGGTCGCAGAAAGTTAGCATAACTGAAATCAACAACACAACTTACGGCAGTGCCTCTAAAATGCTTCCAAGTGGGTTAGATGATCTTAAGACTCACAGCTCTGAAAAGCTTGTGTTCTCTGTGCACTGCTGCAACAACAGTGGTGCTGACAGGAAGTGACTCTCTCTATGCAAGAATAAAATGTATAGATACATGTCTTCAAAATAAAGTACGCACAAGCCTTTCTAATGTAAATAGAAATACAAACGTGTTGCATAGAATTACTTCAAGTGAAAAATGAAAATTGAAATTGAACATTTGCCTTAAAGGGATATTTCACTTTCAAAAAAACTTTTGGTCATTTTATCGTCTACTCAGGCTTTTGTGAGCCCCCCAGACCGTTTTTAAGTTGCTTGATTCAGTATTTAGATATTTGATATTAATTTTATCAGACACGCCCCCTTCCTATACAAACCCATTATAACTTCAAACTCCATTTTTAACGTTAGATTCGTCAAAAACACCCGTCCTTGGTTCTGGTGACTCACCCTGCCCTCCTAATATGCGAGGGGGCCGTGTTTTTTCAATAACTTTTTTCATTTATTTAAAAAAAAGAAATTGGAAAATGAAAAAAATTAAATACATTAAAAAACTTAAATAAAATATATGAAAAAAGTAATCAAAAAAACACGCCCCCCTCACGTATTAGGAGGGCAGGGTGTGTCAGCAGAACCAAGGACGGGTGTTTTTGATGAATCTAACATGTTAGAAATGGAGTTTGAAGTTATGATGGGTTTGTATAGGAAGGGGGCGTGTCTGATAAAATGAATATCAAATATCTAAATACTGAATCAAGCAACTTAAAAACGGTCTGGGGGGCTCACAAAAGCCTGAGTAGACGATAAAATGACCAAAAGTTTTTTTGAAAGTGAAATATCCCTTTAAGCCAACACAACCCCCATTAAAATTGGAAAGATGTTGAGATGAACTGATGGACTGATGCATGGACGGGCCGGCGTATGTACGAAGGGCATACTATAATATGGCCCATGGTTGACTGGTGTATAGCCTAATCATTACTTTACATACATTTCGAGTGAACACTGATCAAAACCAGCAACACAGATGCAGAGACAGTTCCAATGCTCAATGAGTTTATTCAGGGAAAAGTTACAGTGTCAGGGACAGCGGAGCTCAAATAAAGCAACTTTACAACACAAATTTGAAGCCCGAGCAGATGTCTTTCCACCAAGGAGAGCCAGCCAAGTCTGAGGAGGAGTGTGCTCAGAATCAACTGAGTGCAGCTGTCCCCAGCTTATTAGTCAGTGTGCAGCCTTCATCATATCAAGCTGATTGATAATAGAGATTGGCACATACGTCCCCTCAATGAACTGGCCGAGGGGGCTGGCTGAACTCTACTGAACTCTGTCCTCAGAGCTGTCTCACCCTGTGGAAACGAGTCCCACGTGTGTCAATGGCGACGGGACTGGCCCGTGGACTGACTCTACCTTCTATCAATTACCTTGACAGCGCTCAAAGAGCGGGCCTGCACAATATTGACATAAAGTAAACTTTGCGAGCGCCAATGAAATACAGATTTACAGAAGAAAATGCACTGAAATGTACTCATCTTGTGTTATGCTTTAGTATAGTTTTGTACTTTTCATTATTTTTTCCTTTTTATTTTATTCAGTTCGAGTGGGTGGTCTCCTTTCAATTTAGTTTTTATTGTTTACAAGAGTTTTACTTTAGTTTGTATTAGTTTTCAGTACTAGTTATTAGTTATTTTTATTATTATACTATGTATTTGTCAGGGGTACAATTTAAAAAGTTCAGAATAGTTATTACCATAGCACATTTTGTGAAGAAAACAGACACAGGACAGTCTTAATAAACATGCACCAATGCCTCCTCATGTGTGTTGTGTTGACAAATTTGAACAAATTGTATGTGTGTATGTATTTGTTTTTATTAGTTTAGTAAGTACACAATATTTAATTTAGGTTTCTTTCTAAATAGTATATAGTCTTTACTTCTATCCCAGTTAATTAATTATCTTTATAGTAGTTTTTTCACCCATTAAAACCCGGAAAGCATCTGTGTCATTCTTTTTATTTTTGGTTGGCTATTCAAAAATAGCAGATATACAAGCTCACAGCGTGTCACTTTGTGCCGCGCTGCGAGCTTGTACATCTTCTATTTTTGAACATTTTTGAAAAATCTTAGGCGGTATTTGTAGAATCAGCCTCAGGTCTTTATGGGTTAAGAGTAGTAGTTAAGTAGCAGTAGTAGTTTTTATTAATTAACATGAATTAACTAATTTATAACAACCGTGGACCGGAATTGCATCACTATCTGGCTGAATCTAAAAGCAACACATATATTTCTGCTTCTGCCTTTCTCCCAAGTATCCCGCAACCCCCTCCCCGCTCAACCCCAAAAGTATGTGAAGGGTTCCAAGTCCCAGAAAACAGGAAATAACTCGGTTTCACTTTTTCTTCTCAGCGTTCTTGTTTGATACACCAGGATCCAGGATCATGTTTACAGCCGCCCGGTCTGCGGCGGTGGTAATTCCTCCAACATGATATCTATTTCTAGCGGTGACAGATTGATCGCCGGCCAAGCCTGCTCCTGGACTCGACTGCTAATTGAGGCACCGGGGGGTTGGAGGGTCTGTCTGTCTCACAGCCGCTCTGACACCAGCTGGGCCGGGCAGAGAGACGAGACAGAGGAGCGGCAGACACTGTAAAATCCTCAGGGTTCATTTAACCCATTAAGACCCGAGGCCGATTCGACAAAGTGTCTTCTAAATCCTAACAGTTTTCTGAAACGGATTTCTATTTCAGTCGTGCTCAAACTTTTTCTCGCCAAGGACCCCCAAAATGATATGTTATTGCCCGCGGACCCGCATCTCAAAATATTTTGTTCCAGGGACCCCCAGAAGCAAGGATTTTAGTTAAAAATGTTAGCTTTAAAAGAATATAAGATTTGCAAGGATTTTCAAGATTTTTCACAAGTAGCAGATCTACAAGCTCGTAGCGCGGCACGAAGTCATGCGCTACGAGCTTGTATATCTGCTATTTTTGAATAGCCAAAGTATAAAATAATGCTTTTTAGCAATCTGAAATCTAAAATGACAAACAGATGCTTTCCCGGTCTTAATGGGTTAACTCAGAAGAGTGTGCAAATGGAACCAAACGGACCCGTAATCCATTCGCACACTCTTCGGAGGCACCGCGCGGGGCCTTGGAGCTATAGGGTGTGTCTCGCAGGCGCTCTGACACCAGCTGGGCCAGCAGATACTGAGAGGTGGAAGTGGGGGGGGGGGGATGGAGGGAGAGATGGAATGAGAGATGAATGGAGAGAAAAGAAAGAGAGGCGGAGGTATTGAATGAAGGGAATAGAGGGAGAGATGGGTGGACTGACTGACAGTCTAAATTCTAGTCTTGAGTGGTCAATTTTAGCCTATTTCTGTTAAAATCGATTATTTGGCTTAGTCAATTCTACTATATTCTAGCATTTGGATGTCTTTTAGACCAGAAGGGAGTAAACAAGATTATTTAATTAACAGATATTACAATAAAACAAACAATTAACTACAAAAGTGTGGCCTCCGCCAGGCCGGGTTGCCCACCCAGGTCCCGCAAACTTTGGAAGGCAGTCTTAGCCAATTGGAATGGGATCAGAAAAATCGGACTCATACATCTTGATCACATGGATAAAATTGTTGTGTCATGATCTAAGGAATCCAGGGAAATAAAGATGTTGATTGTACGACCTACGGTTCAAGTGTAATAGGCCAAAACGTGAAGCGTCACCATGAGGAGATTTTAAAAAATTGAGACGGAGGTTCTTCCTTGGCTCAATGGGAATGTGCGTGCAAAGTTTCCCATGCAATTGGGAAATTATGTGTGGCATTTTGTGCAAATAAACAGGCCACCAGCGCAAACTTTGGAAGCCAAGCCATAGCCAATCGGAATGGATTATGAGAAATGAGACAGATACGTCTTGATGACATGACTACAGAGATAATGTATACAGATTTGCGTGAGATTTGGACAAAATCTGTATAGCAAAAATCGGTCTCATGGTGGCACAATAACAGGCCGATTTGAAAAAACAGTATACTGGTATGCCCAGTATGCCAAGGAGAATCTTCCTTGGCATACTGGGAGTGTGCGTGCAAAGTTTCCCACCGATCGGTCCAGCGGTGCTTGTAGCATGTCGTGCAAAATGGGCCCCTCCAGCAAATTTTCAAAGCCAATCGTGGTCAATCGGAATAGAAAAATCTGACAGATATGTACCAATTTCGGAAAATGGCGTTAATATTGTGTGGTGGAAAGAGAATTGCACCATTTTGTCTTGTCTCGTGCACTTTGAGATGCAGGAAGGGGAGGCGATGTGATACATTCTGGAATGACTGGCCCAGAACGACACTCTCCACATGAAAAAGGGACAGGGGTGAAGCGAGGGCATCCGTAACACCTGGACAACCTGGCACATGA
>NC_137613.1:26890019-26910019 GCF_963280865.1 Gymnoscopelus braueri | reverse complement strand
ACAAGCGTGATAATCAAACATTCTCCCGCTGAGTTAATGAGGGCCACTTTCCATCGCTAATAGTCTTTTGCGGCCCCACCCGTGTCATCGCACAAGGTTATGGGCGACATTTTACAGCCATCAATAATCCCCCCACCGCCTCCCTGGTCCCTGGAGTTTTGTAGCTTTGCCAAAGCTTTGCCTGGAGGCACCAGAAAGGTTAAGAACCACTGCTCTATTTGCTGTATTTCCTCTCTTTTTTTTCTCCTCCCCATTTAGAATCCCAGCTACCTCTCCCTTCATTGTTCTCTTCATTCTCTCCATTCCTGCTGCTAATGATCAGCCTCTCTACCATCCTCCCTGAATCTGTATTCCCTCCCTCTATCTCCTCTCCCCTTTCTCTCTCTCCTCTCCCCTTTCTCTCTCTCTTTCTCTCTCCGTCCCAGAGCCTGTGTCGGAGCTCCAGTCTGGGCTCTAATGATGGGGCTATCTCCAGTATGTGTGGCTGCTGTGTGCAGTGTGTGTACAGGATGTGTCAAGGCTGAGGGCCCGACAATGAGCTGTCCACCCCCAGCGCAGCCAGGCTCCTGAGAAGTTGTTATTATGAAGCATGGGGAACATTGCACGTGCACGTCCGTACAGGATACACACACACATGCATGCTCGCACGCAAACACACAGACACACACACACACACACACATGTACATGCACAAAGTAGCACGCACGCACGCACGCACGCACGCACGCACGCACGCACGCACGCACGCACGCACGCACACACACACACACACACACACACACACACACACACACACACACACACACACACACACACACACACACACACACACACACACACACACACACACACACACACACACACAGTACACATGCACAGCCACACAGTACACATGCACAGCCACACACATACATGCACCCCGAAATGCACTGTACACATACAACACAGACACACATCATGCTGTGGATATACAGTAAACAGCCATTCAAGCATGCACACATACCCAGGGTTCAATTTGTTTGAAAAAATAAACAGGGTGTGTGTGTCATGCCTCTCATGCCTTGTGCCTACATGGCACAAGGCATGAGTGTTTTCATTGTATTCTGCAACAACCTCTTTGTGGCCGTGCATGTTAATGGCACCTGGTGCACAATGCAGTACAATGGGTTGTTAATGTCTTTTGTTTGTAGCTGTGACTCTGGCTATGCCCCATGGTGCTGAATTCATGTTGTGGCGCTGAGACTAGCTGTGACTCTGTCCATGGTGCTGAATTCATGTTGTGGCACTGAGACTAGCTGTGACTCTGTCCATGGTGCTGAATTCATGTTGTGGCACAGAGTGAGACTAGTTGTGACTCTGGCCATGGTGCTGAATTCATGTTGTGGCATTGAGACTAGCTGTGACTCTGTCCATGGTGCTGAATTAAACTGCTGGAATTTATCAGCGATATGACAGCGACAACCTGGTCAAGCCGGTTATATTTTAAGGGGCTGAGTGCTGGCGAATAACAAAGTGCGACACAATGGCTGCCTGAGGAAGATCCGCTATATATTCTGGCCCAATAAAATAACAAACAAGGAACTCTTGTTTGTTATTTCATGAAGACTGAAGTTAAACAACGGCGTCTAAGATGGCTTGGACACATACTTGGAATGCCCCCAGAGCGGATCCCCAAAGTGGCCCATCAGATGGATACCACTGGGGAAAAGGAAACGAGGCCGACCTAAGATCACCTGGTGCAGAACTGTAGAGGCTGAGTTGCTGGAGATGGGTCTCTCGTGGGGCAAGGCACAACTGGTTAGGTGGAGGAACATTGTCAATGCCTTAAAGAGCTTGTAGATCTTCACCAAATGGTCACGTGTTTTTGCGAGGTGCACCTATTATGAAATGCCTAGAATAGGGACGCTAGGGTTCAAGTGGTTAAAGGTATAGTAGGCAACATTAAGCCTATATTTGAAAAATACCTCTATATATATATTTTGCATTTTTTCCCCTCTATCAGCCACTATATAATGATGCTGGGGTGTTTTCCTGCATTGAAAAACACTCCTCTTTCTGAAATCCGTATTTTCCCTACTATTTAGGTTACACATCCGGGTATCCGGTGCGTAAATTCACGCACGCATGTGCGCATCCGTGCGCGTCCGTGTCCGTGTGAACTTTTTACTTTCGGTTTTAAAATGCTCTCAAACTTCTTTTTTTAGGCACATAATTTACTTTTCAAAAAGCGTTTGGATAGAATTTAGTTGTTTAACTTCATATATGTGGTCAATTTGTCATGAAAGAGCCTATTTAAAAATAAAAATTTAGAGAACCGGCAGGGGCGGGCAGTTCCGCGAATTGTATCCGAAAAAAGTAACCTATATTCGGCATGGCCCGTTTAGAAGTCTGCTTACTCTATGGAAGTCCTCCGTGCGTCACCCCCTGGTGGTCGGGGAAACGAACTGCTGGATTTTTTTCCTTTGTTTATCTCTGAATCGCCTACAATCCCTTTAAGGAGCAATTTCATTCACAGTGCCAATACGGCGCACAGTAGCGGGAGCGGCGCTTATTGGTTAGCTGCCATATACTGTACTGTAAGCCCTAGGGAACATACAGCTGCTGACCAATCAGTGCAAGTTCATCACCCTCGCATTCCTTTTACCAGTCTCCTCACTCAGGGCAAATAAAGGCGGGGTATATGTGATAATATGCAATATAATGTGAAAGTGATTCCTGTTGGCTGTATTGCATTCCTGGTTTATGAAAATTTCTCCTGATTTGCTGCTAAATCAGAACCAGTAAAAACCAACACCAAACCAGCCTATACTATTGGTGCTGTAACCCACTGACTAACAGTCCTGGATCAGAAAGGTCATAGGTTTGATCCCCAAAGCAGCCATGTGTCCAGACAACAGATCACTGCCCACCTGCTCACTGACTGTTAGTCAAAAAATGTTTTCCCCCACAGCCTTATTTTGCAACATTGCCAGATGACCTTCAATTAAAGCCAAAGTAGCCCTCATTTATCATGCCATCATCAACACACCGCAGTAAAATTAATGGCTGGAATCGCTGATAGGAAACCTTCTATTTGATAAATGACCATTTCCTGTCCACTGATAAAAACACAAAAATCCAACATGATCGCCACAATAGCACACATCTGTTTGGCAATGCCCCTAATTGACATTCACATGGGTTCACGGTATAATTATAATTCATTATAATTCATAATAAGAACTGCTGTCCTCAACTAGGATTTTTGGGATCCAAACTACTGCTCAAATGACCATTTTCTCTTCTACCAGATAATGAATTGCATTCACATGGTGTTACAGGTGTATATTTGATAGCTAAAAGTAACACAGTTGTCATTAGATTTTTTTCATTTAGATTTTTATATGAGTCAGCTGTTGGCAGAAATCCACTGCTTTTTTCAGTCCGTGCTGTGATGTTGCACCTACTAGTATAAGTATCCTTCATAACATTCATGACATTCATATCTTGGCATGCTGAATGTGGGCGGTGCATGACGCACACAGAAACCAGTTTGCTGGGTTGAGGTCTCCGCCATCTTGACTCATTAAAGAAAACTACAGCCAATGACAGCCAAATGGGGTCATTTGCTACTGGTTGAGGCACACTCAAAGTTCACAAAAGTTGAACTCCCAAGTGAAGCATGAAGCAGAAGATGCAAATTTGTTCAGCCACTGGAAGCATTATGTTTTATTTTCCCCTTCACTCACATAGAATGTAAGTGAACGGGAGGCGAATATTCAATTATTTTATCTGACATTTTACCTGACGTCTCTCAGAATAGTGGGTTGAGACTAAAGTAAAAAAAATAATAATACAATTACAGCAGAAATTTTCTTTGGAGGGATAAATCATCAGGAAAGCCTGTTGTCGTAATTTCTCCAGTATTCATCAGGCTTAATGTTTCTAGTCTAATGAAATTGTCAAACAGAATGAAGGAGTAGGTTTGGAGATGTGTTATGAATAACACATCGGAAGCTCATTACGTCGTCCTGTGGAATCACAACAGTCAAAAGATGTGGAACCTAAGCCTCCATTCCTGTCAGTCCACTCTTAATAGACTTTGTGGATTTGTCTGTAACATTTTAATTTGTGTGGAAGGTCCACAAATCAAATGAAAGTAGGCCTATATCGAGACCATTATCCTCTTCGCGTTTTGTTGCTCGTCTAGCCCAGCACCTTATGTAGCTGGCGTGTGTATCATGTTCCTATATTGCTTTAACTATCTTATGATTCTGTGCAGAAAACGTATTATCCACATTTGTACGTACTGCACATACTTTGAGACCGGGTGTAAGGAGGATCTTGCCAGTATAACAAAGGCTACATTTTTTAATAATGCACTTTATAGGAATAGGAGCCCACATTCATTTTACGAATAAATTAGGTCATGTGTTAGCTTGATATATGGGAGCTTGCATGGTTAGTGCAATAAGCTTATACAAACGTAGCGTTATCGTCTCAAAACATTTAAATATTTTGTATACATAATCCCAGACAGACAAAGAGACATCTGTTGAATGAGTTACCAGTTGGAGTGCGACAAAGGGGTTTTGCCTGGACAGCTTCAAATTTATATCAGCCGTTTGAGCCTCTCGATCGTTCCAACGCTATCGAACGCACAAGAGAAGGCCTTGGACTTTCGCCACCCGACTGTTGCTCACAACAAAACCTCTCGTGGCTTTTATCATTCATGTATTCATTCAGAACTCTGTCAAAGCAGGCGGATGCCGCGCATGAACACAGCCGGTCAGGGATCGGAAGGCAGAGCAGGTTCTGTCCCGTTTCATCCTTTATAAATCAAAGCACACTGCAGGACTTGGAGCGAGAACAATACCCCTGGAATGGGACGCTATCCATCTCACTGCTGGAACACCGTCGCAATGCAAATGTGATGCGTGCAAGTGTGTGTGTGTACCGTGCATGTTGACTGAAGAGCCTGCGCCCATGCATGCAATGCATGTGCTGCAGCTGCAGGATTGCATCCCAGACGACGGCGTGCCAAAACACAGAAGGCGAGGTATCGACCCCTGGGCTCATTACAGCTGATAAGCTGTCGGCTGAGAGTACGTCGGAGGAGGGGTGGGCTCACGGGGGGAGGGTGGAGGTTGGTTTGGGGGGGATTGGAACTGTACTCCTCGACTGCATGGATAACGAGAAAGAAGAACCAAGATGAGTGCCAGAGAGAGAGGGGGTGGGGGGGGGGGATCTTTGTCCTTCCCACCACTCAGCAACATCTCCTCTCCCCTCCTGGATTCCCTGCTATTGTTCTCTAATAAGCTGTGGCTCATCTGTGTTGCTCACATGGCCTGTTTCTGTGTGTAACATCCATGCACAACAACATCATTATCAGGCTTTGTTTGAAGCCCTCTCCCTCCTCTGTTCATCGTTGGCAGGCTGGCGGAGAAAGCAGAGGCAGAGGAGAGCGCGATGCAAGAGAGGTAAGACGGGAGAGAGGAAGGGGGAGAGAGAGAGAGAGAGAGAGAGAGAGAGAGAGAGAGAAAGAGAGAGAGAGAGAGAAAGAGTGAGAGGAGAAAATGCGTTGGGCTGCATTAGCATATCAGACACATGGCAAAGATTGGAGATTGCATACTCGAGCAGATGTTGATTTACATATTCAATGTTAGGCCAGCGATGCATGCACACTTGTGAGCGTATGTGTGTGCACGCAGCGTATGTGTGTGCACGCATGTGCACGCATGTGCACTGCACACACATAGATACATAACGTCACACCGCCAACGTCAACGTCACACCACAACCGCCAACGTCACACCGCCAATCCGACCAATATGTCTGAGTCAGAGTGCTAAAGTACCCATTGTACACGTCTGTCTGTCTGTGTCCCTTTTGTGCCCATATATGGATATCTCTGTATCTGTCTGTCTACCTGTGTCCCTTTTATGCCCATATATAGAAATCGTTGTATCTGTCAGTTGTTGTCGCTTTTATGGAGATCCCTGATGTCATCAGTAGATGACATATCGCTTGGATCGGCCGTTCTGGATATAGAACGGCCGCCCGTTAGAGATGCGCGGATCGCGGTTTTAGTCGCGGTTGCCGCAGTTAACCACAGTTTGGGTGGATTTGGGTCAATCAAATATAATTATTAATTCATATTGGATAAACCGCGGGTGAAATAATGCGGGAATTAAATTAATGATATCAATCTATAGGCCTATAATAGCTTTTAAAAAGCACTAAATTTCACCGTGTGTGCGTTTGTAGTATTTTAATATTACGTCATTTTACACCAGGCAAAAAATAGCCGCTCACGACATGTTGCTTTGCAAGCAGCCAGTGTTGCCAGGTTGCGAGAGAAATAAGTAGCCAGGTCTATGAAAACAAGCCCAAAACAAGTGCCAAACAAGCCCAAAAGTCGCAACGCAGAGCATTGTTTTTGCTCTGTGTTTTGTTTTCACTTTTTCTTTCTTTTTCTGTAAAGCACTTTGAGCTGCATTTATGTCATGAAAGGTGCTATATAAATAAAGTTTATTATTTTAAAAGTCGCTTATAAAAAGCTTATAAAAAGCCGACATGGCAACAAAGTGGTTGAAAGCGAAAGTAACTTAATGAAGACGTGCGCTTGTTGTTACCATGGTTGTGGATTGTATACAGTCACTGCATCGCGACAGTGGTGAGTAACACTGTTTATAAGAAAACTAACGTCAGGAAAATAACAATTATTTGGTGCGGTTGGTGCGGATCTATAAATAGGATGATATAAGTACCGCGGGTGGATGGCGGATGGATAATGAACTTGTTAACGCGGATTTGGGTGACAAAAAAAGCCATCCGCGCATCTCTACCGCCCGTTATAAGGTGCCCATATATGGGCACCTTATATGCCCATATATGGGCATAGCGGTCGGATCTGTGGCTCTGGACTGTTTTTTTATGGTTATGTCTGAGTCATAGTGACATGGCCGTGGTTTGTTTATGGTTATGTATGAGTCAGAGTGACTTGGCCGAGGTCCGTCCGCCTCGGATATATACAGTAATACAGTAATATAGGATATACAGTATATATATACTGTACACATGTGTGTATATATATACACACATATATATATATACACATGTATATATATATATACTATATACAGTACGCACGCACGCGCACGCACGCACGCACGCACACACACACACACACACACACACACACACACACACACACACACACACACACACACACACACACACACACACACACACACACACACACACACACACACACACACACACACACACACACACACACACACACACACACACAGTATAATGGATGTAAGGGTGTGAAATAGTCATGGGTGGAGCAGAAATGGATGGAGACAGGGTACGGCTGGGATCGCAGTCAGAGAGAGAAGCGTCGATGAGCCTCAACCCATCCATCCATTCAACTTGACCAACGACACCAATTCCACTACGGGAAGCAATTTACTCACTTCAGTCATTCCTCAGCCCTCTTTTGTTTTGGGAGATAAAGTTGGCATGAAAGGCCGATGGCTGTGATTGACGGGTGTGTTTTACAGACTTTTGGCAGACTGAGGCAGCTGA
Organism: Gymnoscopelus braueri; assembly: GCF_963280865.1. Lineage (NCBI taxonomy): Eukaryota > Metazoa > Chordata > Actinopteri > Myctophiformes > Myctophidae > Gymnoscopelus > Gymnoscopelus braueri. The sequence continues at coordinate 26,902,444 of NC_137613.1, read as the reverse complement.
TCAAAGCCAGAGGAGCCGCTTGACAGTATTGATGTCGTTAATTAGAGTAAACACTAGGCCGCTGACGTGCACGTGTACGCGGCACCTCGTTATCTATCGCACGCACGTACACACACACACACACACACACACACACACACACTTGCGAACACACATACGCACTATTTGTGCTCGCATGCAGGCAAACACACACACTGTATATTGGGACGTTTTTATATCTGCATAAACCAGCTTTAAACATGAAAACTCTGTAGTTTTTTATCTCTGTTGACGTTTCATTCTGCTGTTTTTCTGTTATCACTTTTGTTATACTTTCTTTCTTCTACTTTCTTGACTTCATCAATGTACAACCCCAACATTCTCTAACTCTCTTCCTCTTTGCCCTCCTCTCTCTCTCTCTCTCTCTCTCTCTCTCTCTGTTTATTACTTTCTTTGTACAGTATGTCTCTAAAGCCTTTTTCATGCAAAAGTCTGTTTATGCTCCTTTTCTTTCTCTCTCCCCTCCGTCTTCCATTAGCAAGAACATGCCTCTGAACAGACCACTTAGAACAGTAGGAATATTAAATGCATATATGAATCAAAGGGCACTGCATGTAGAGAAAGTGGCCGAGAGTGCGGCAGGGGGTCGGAAGATGACGAAGTGAGGTCGTGCGTGCGTGTCCTGTGCACGCGCGTGAGGGGGAAAAATGAAAAGCAATGGAATACAGACAGCAGGTGCAGCAGTGCAGGATTGATGGTGACTCTTAACATTTTACACGTGTTGAACGTGCAGCCTTATATTTGTTGTCACGAGGTTGAAAATAAGGAGAATCTGGCATTTCTCCCAAGCACGCAACACAACACAACACAACACAACACAACACATACATCCATGCATGCATGCCTGCCTGCCTGCCTGCATGCATGCCTGCCTGCCTGCCTGCATGCCTGCATGCATGCAGGCAGGCAGGCGCATACATATAGTATTTGCAGTGCAGTGCACTCGCAAGACACACCCACCCACCCGCAAAGTACACAGTCTTCAGAACCGTTATCAGAACCGCCCCTGAGGCAATGTGTGTTTCTTGCCTGTGGCTGTAGACGGTTGATTCCAGATTGGCCATCTCGCCTCCTGGGCCTGGTCGTGTATGTTTGTGCCCGTGGCAGTGGTGTAGACAGATTTTTGCTGCCACCCACAACATTGCAGCCTCTGTCCCCCCCGGGCACATTCTGCTTTATCCCCCCCGACATTTGCCTGCCTCAATCCCTCATCCTCCCTCATCCCCTCATCTGCCTCTGCTCTGCTCTCCCTTCCTTCTGCTTTCACACCATGCCTCCCTGCCAATTTCTCTCTTTCTCTCTCTCTCTCACTCTCTCTCTCCCTATCTCTCTGCTCGATCTGTATCAATATGCAGCCTGACAGTTGCTTCCTATCACTTTTTTTCACTCTCTCTCTCTCTCTCTCTTTCTTTCTCTTTCTCTCCCTCTCCCTTTCCCCCCTTCTGTCCCTCTATGTCAGAGTTGGTCCGGTCTCTCACTCAATATTCTATTGATTGGTTTCTCTCTGTGTGCTGTGACCTTGCTGTAATAGTACCAGAGAGGTCACGGCGGATGGATTTCTCTGAAAAAAGACACTGTCATGTTCGGTAATCTATGGTTGCGCCGTGCCAATTAACGACAAATAGACTGCAGGCCTCCCTCGTTTAGCCGTAAATGTTTCCAAGGATGTCAGCTAAGCCAGCGGAAAAATGTCCAGTCTGTAATGGCAGATGAAGGAAAATGGGACACAAGAAAGATGACTCGATAGCTGTTAAGGGTATTGAATAATGAAAAGAGCTTTCTCTGCGTTCTTTTCAGGAGCTTGTGATTTAAAAGTGTTTGAGAGTTCAAGGCCGCACATCTATTTGAGAAAGATGGGAACCATCATTTCTCTCTCTGTATCTCTCTCTCTCTTACTCTCTGTGTCTCTGCTGGTTTTAGTGTTGACGCACACACACACACACACACACACACACACACACACACACACACACACACACACACACACACACACACACACACACACACACACACACACACACACACACACACACACACACACACACACACACACACACACACGCCCCAGAGGAATGCTGCTTTCACAGATGGTGTGAGAGAACGTGGTTGCTTCCACAGCCACGTTCTCATCAAACTTTCAGTGTCCCTCTCTCTCTCTCCGTCTATCCACTTCTCCTTTTACTCATCTCTCCATCATCACCCTCGCCCCTACTCCTTTCCCCTTCACTCCCCTTTCTCCACTGCTTTCACTCACTCCTTTGTCACTTTCAATGTCCTTAGCTCGATATAAGGTCCCCTTCGCTCCATCTGTCATCCATCCACCCTCCCAACATATCTCTCTCTCTCTCTCTCTCTCTCTCTCTCTCTCTCTCTCTCTCTCTCTCTCTCTCTCTCTCTCTCTCTCTCTCTCTCTCTCTCTCTCTCTCTCTCCCCCCCCCCCCCCCCCTCTGCTGTATTTCTTTTCAAACACACTTTCACTTTCCCTGTATGTTCTTTTGCTCTGAAGTCAAAACAACTTTATACAACTCATCCTCTTTGCTTTCTTTGCCCTTCTCTCTCTCTGTGTCCCCCCCCCCTCTCTCACTCATTCGCTCTCTGTCTCGGTCTGTCTGTCTGTCTCTCTCCCTCCCTCTACCTCCCTCTCCCTCTCTCTCTCACATCTTCAAACGCGACGCTGTCATTGAGGCATGACTCTCCCAGGGTTCCAACGTAGGAAACCTCTTAACCACGTTCAACCTGGCGTCCCTATATTTTGGGCGTGTCATCAAAGACGTGGTGAGCTTGCAGATCGGCTATCTTCGCCGCACGGCACCATCGTGCAACAAAGTCTAAACAGGGCCTAAGTGGTTAACGTACATGCCAGTGTGACTTGTTCTTTCTAATGGGAATGTGTCCTCCTGTCCCACATCAGCTAACCCACAGCCTTACATTATACATCAGTGGTGCTCTGTGCGCTCGGCACATGAATCAGGCAGCGTGTGAGGACCACTGCTGTTCCTTTGGGCGCGCTGGCAGACATCTCTGAGCCTATTAAGTCACTCAGCTACAGTATAGGCCCGGCAAGGCAAAGGCATGGACATTGCAGAGCGAGGCTGTGATTATTCTGCATTTAATTTGCAAGAGTGAAAATATGTGACCGGTTATGTTATGCAAACAAGATACTGTATGCGTTTAAGATTTCACATCTCATGTTAATCGGTGCAATACCAAATCGGTATTCGTTTATGTATCATCAAAGATCGAGCAACCCTGCATTATGATGAAAAACATCAAGCCTGATATGTGGTCTCTCTCTAACTTCACCCCAGTGCCTAAATCCGGAGATCTCTCGAAACCAGATAACTACTGTGGCATGCAGTTTGACAGATATCATTGCAAAGATGTACGACCGCATGATACTGAACAGGATACGGTGCGACATCGACCCCCACTTGAGGGAGAACCAAAATGGCTTTTGAGACAGGAGAACCCACCGTAGTCCAGAGCTTGATAGGTGAAGAGGAACAACCTGACAGTGCTGTGTTTTATCGATTTCAAAAAGGTATCTGACTCAATACACAAAGGCTCGATGATGAAGATACTCAAGGCTTTATGGTGTTCCTCCCAACCTACTCCAGGCCATAAAGACCATGTACACGACGGGTACAAGAGCCAAAGAGATGACCCCGGATGACAACAGTGAGGAGAGTGATATCTTGCCGGGGGTGTTACAAGGGGACACACTCTCCCCCCTTCCTCCTCATTAGTCCTGGACTTACGCACTTAGGCAGGCTGTCAGTAGACGGGAGCAGGAACCCTGCCTTACTATTACACCTGGGAGGTCTAGACGACTCCCTGCTTTAGTTCTCTAACTGACCCAGATTATAGGGATGACATCTGCCTGCTATCTGACCATGTGCAGCAGGCACAGGAGCTCCTGACCAAAGTGGAGACAGTGTGCCAAGTTTGGACTTGGGCTAAATGTCAAGGAAACCGAGGTTATCACCTCCTACGGCATTCTCCCAGACCATCAATCTTTACTGTCACTGCTCTGACACTGCTCTGAAAGAAGTCGATGACTTTAACCCATTAAAACCTGAAGCCAATTCAAAAGTGTCAGTTGTCTGAAAAACGTATGTTGCTATATCAGTGTTTGTCAAACTTTTTCATGTCAAGGACCCCCACAATTACATGTATTTGGCAGCGGACCCCCCATCTCAAAATATTTAGTTCCAGGGACCCCCAGAAGTAAAAATCGCTTTAAATATATTTAAGAATATATTAAAAGATTTGCACATTATTTTCACGATTTTTCATTGTGACGATTGTGGACAGAAAAATGACCAACGTTTCGGACAGACTGAGCTGCCTTCTTCATTGTGAACCCTGAAGAAGGCAGCTCAGTCTGCATCGGCAGCAACGAGTGCGGCTATACTCTTTTACTATGCAGTATTACAGTGCGGCTATACTCTTTTATTATGCAGTATTACAGTAAACATCACGTTACCAACAAGCATCTGTATGGCGGGCTACCAAGGGTGAGTGAGAAGATAGTATCCAGGAGAATGGGGCTGGCCGGTCACTGCCACACAGACAACTGGGAAGCTCCCAGCCAGCCAAACCGGTGCTGAGCCAACACACAAGAAAGCATCAATCACGAGAGTATCCCACACCAACATGTAATGTATGTCGAAGTACTAAATAAAAGATGCAGGGTCAGAAAGTTCTGGTGAGCCAGCCAGATGCATGTTGCAAGATGTTCGAGATGACTGGAAATGCCTTTGGCGGGCTTGTACGAGGATGGCCTAGATTAGAGAATACAGAATGAGGCATCTAAGGCAGCTATGTGTAAATACTGTATGTCACTATAAGGGCTAGTCTACTCTAAATACCCCTGGGCCCTGGCAGGTAGACGTAGTGGAGCATTTACAGTACACAATCTTAATAGAATACTTGTACATTATGGATAGACATGTCTGTCTGTCTGTCTGTCTGTCTGTCTGTCTGTCTGTCTGTCTGAATGTGAGGAATGTCTGTCTCTATCCTGTCTGTCTGTCTGTCTGTCTGTCTGTCTGTCTGAATGTGAGGAATGTCTGTCTCTATCCTTGGTTTATGCCCAAGTATGGAGATTACTGAAGTCATATACTGACATATTTGCACTCATAGATGACTGCCTCCAAGTATAACTCTGATAATGATAATAACCAACTAAAATGCTTTTCTGTTTCTCCCTCTTTCTGTTGCCCTCTCTGTCTCTCCCCCCCCCCTTTCTTTTTCTGTCCCAACACTACTTAACCTCCCTGGCTCCCCTACGGCCAAATCACACAGATGGTGGTGCCCCAGGTTCCAATCTCCTAACCCTGCAGGCTAAAGATAACAGGAGAAGTGAGGAGAGTGTGGTGGAGAACTGAGAAAAGTTCATTTTTTTGTATTTATACAGTCTCTCTTTCCACATGGTGTCTGCTAAAAAGTATTCCATTAGGACAGCTGTTATGCATGGTGCTACGCATGCCTCCTACAAAACCCCTGGACAGAATATATCATAGTGCGCTGATGTGCTTTGTTACAGGAGATGGTTTTCAAACTCATTGTTGCACTTTATATAATTTAGTAGGATGGTATTCCCTTGATCTTTGAAGGAAGCAGCATATTGCCTTGTTTACTTTCGCTACTTTCCAAACTTTTGCAGGATTGGGTTATGCTGGAGGTTCCTCGAACCAGAACAAAGCTGAGTAATATTGGCTTTAGCGCATGTGCACCGTATCTATCATCGCTATCGGGCAGAAACCTTGTATGGTGTTATGATTTTTTCATAAGTGAGTGCCCTATTTTATCGTTTGTCGCATGACAGTAGAGTGAATATCCGATCTCAAGGCGTCTCTGCGTGTTATGAGCTTAGACCGGCTATTTTTGCAATATTTGAAAAATAGTCAATGTTACGCCTATAATGGCCATGCCAGGTCGAAAGTGGCTAAGTCTGTCTGTGGGCTTTATATATATTTAACCAATGGAAATTATTAATACAAGCTTGTCACTAAATGATAACTACATCCATATGAAAAGTAACGCCTTTCAGTTTATTGTGCAGTACAAGGTTTCCACCTGACAGCGACAATATGTATGGTGCTGGATTGCTTTGTCCCCTTTGATGCCTTTACAGATTTAGTGGTAGATTTGATGCTGGAAGAAGCCAAATGCACTTTATTTATTTATTATTATTCACGTTATATTTTTCAATTAATTTTGTATTGTAAATTTTGTGTATGTCTGTGTGTATTTCGTGTTCTGTTAAATTGCACTGCTGTACATGTTCCTTTTTTTGTATGCAGGACTCTATTGCAAAAGAGTCCTTGGTCTCAATGGACTTCCTTGAAATAAAGGTTTAAGAGAGAGCGAGAGAGAGGCAACATACACTGCAACCCAATGAACAGGGTGCCACATTTTACTTCTACAAGATTCTGTGTGTGTGTGTGTGTGTGTGTGTGTGTGTGTGTGTGTGTGTGTGTGTGTGTGTGTGTGTGTGTGTGTGTGTGTGTGTGTGTGTGTGTGTGTGTGTGTGCGCGTGTGTGCGCGCGCAAGTGTGTGCGTGCGTGCATGCGTGTGACATCAGAAGTAAACTTTGATGGATCCATCAGATTTAGCCTCAGGCCTATCTCCAAGCCCATACTATGTGGGCTGCACACACACACACACACACAGAAGTATGTATATATCACCTCACAAGGCCCTTTGTAACTCTAATTCCGTTCTCCGTTAAATAATTTGTGTGTGCGTGTGTATGCATGCGAGCGTTAAGTGGGGGGGGGGGGGGGCTTCTACAATTCCTTCTGTCCCACGTAGTCCTGTCTGTACTCTATAACATTACACAAGGTATAGATGGATAGGATAATTGTATTTTATAGTCAGTGTCGGGTGGAAACCTTGTATGTCCAAAACCGTTTCTTTAGAAATATGTACAAAAATAAGCTGTGCTCCAATGGATCTAATCAAATTTACTTTGCTTTTTAGAGCCAAGATGAAGATAGCCGTGCCATCCCAAGATGTTTTTTAAGTATTTATAAAACCCACAGACAGGCCTAACTACGTTCAACCTGGTGTCCCTACTTTGGCCATGTCATTATAGGCAAACACTTTAAAAAAAAGTCGGGGGAAAAGGCCAAAATAGCAGATCTACATGCTCAACGAGTCGCATTGCGACTCATGAGCTTACCGCTACTCTTATGGGACACTGTTGTACGACATTGATGTAATTTATTTACTTTGATAAACGTGAAAACATTCAAAGTTGCAATTCATAGAGATACAAGGTTACAACGGCAGGAACAACGGGTATGCTCTCAGATAGGAGTTGCCGCAGAGGCATTAACAAGTTTGTACCCAGTAGCTGTCACCTCGACTTGATGCCATTTACCTGCACTGCCTTTTCCTCACGAGCCATATTCAGAGGATCACGGAAATGATTCCCCAGCACGTGTCAGTATCAATAAGTCACCCAGGTGTATGAATGTATTACCTCCTGAGATGGCTGGCTCCGTGTCTGCCGGGCCTGTCCAATTGCGCGGAAGGCTAATTTTCGGCTGAAATAGATGGGATGGCATGGCTATCTTAATCTCGGCTCTTAACGGATGGGCTGGTGTGTGTGCGTGGCTGTCTCTTGCACACGTGCGCGTGAGCACACGTGCACACGTATGTGTGCCCTCCCTGCACTCGAGTCCATACTTGCCTGTGTGTGTGCGTGCAAGCTCACGCGCACACGTTGATCTATTTAGTTTTTTCCCCGTCTTAATCTTGGTGGAAGTCTGTTAATTAACCCTGCTGTCAGGCCGGCAGTCGTCTAAACCAGCAGACGTCACTTCTCCTGGGCCTTGTTACCGCTGTAATTAGCGGCAGCTAAGAAATTACAAATGGCCCTCGCTCCCTCCGGTTAGGATAGGGACACCTTGCTGTTGCTGCATTGTGATGCATGAGCAGGCCAGGGGGACAGGCGGTGGGAGTGGGCTTATGGGTTTGAAAGCAGTGGTTCTCAAACTTCGTCCTGTCAAGGAAACCTCAAATTAATATGTGCCGTATTTGGCTGCGGATGCCTATCTGAAAATATTTTGTGTTCTTGAAATGTTCACAATTTTCACATTTTATTCAAGACTTTCATTTGGACCCCCAAATAGCCATGGCCTCTGCGGCTGTAGCACTAGCGTCCCATTGTAATAGGTTTGAGAAGAAGAAGAAGAAGAAGAAGAAGAATGCTATTTTTGAAAATCTTCACACAAGTGCAAGCAACGCAGACTCTCAGTCTTAAAGGGACGTTCACCAGCATAAATGCATGGAGAACCGGCCGCCGTTTTTAGCTTTTTTGAAGAAACTCACGTTCTGTTATGTTTTACACACGATGAACATGGATTTCAGAAGTATATTGTGTATTGTGTACGCAACGCACCATTGACAACGGTACCTCCATGGCAGGGCAAGTAGAAATTTGGTAGAATAGATTGGAGAAGTTGGGAAAAAACATTAATGCTGGCTGCCCGGACCCCATTACATTTCTTTTGCATGCTGCCAGTAGGCCAAATAAATAACTCCACGCGATTCTTTTCACACAACGCTATACAATTTCTTAACTGGGTCAATGTGGCTCAGATCGGGGCTGAAACCTTGTTATGCCTTGAAAAATATGCATTGAAAAATATTCCCCATTCCCTTTACAAGTAGATTATTCACCGATCACGAGGAATAGAAATAAATGAACTGGAAAAACACTTGTACTGTAACTTGTAAGTCACATTTCTAATTTATCTCTTTTACACTCTTGGTGGAATTAAATATTTCATCACAGAAAATAACGAAGAGACATAGTTAAATGACTTCAAACAGAATAGAGCAAGTAAGCAAATAAGCGCAGTTCATTATCTTGGCATCTCCCTTCATCTGCTGCGCTTCTTCCAAAACGAGTTGATTAAAGAGACAGAAGTAGGACTTCATCAATTCCATGCTGGATTGTCACAAGTCTCATCAGGCTGTCTTAACCCTGCAAGACCCGGATATATTTCTACTTACAAAAAAAAATTGTCAACCTTTCAGATGGTGTTTTAGGAGTACTTTGGAGAGGAAAATATAATGTTTTTTAAAAAAAATAGTTTTCGTAAGGTTTTATTGAAATGTTGTAATATTACAACAGTGGGTCTAACGGGTAGCAGAATTTCCTATAGGCCATTTTACTCACTGTCAGAATAGCATGGCAAATGTCTATATACTTCACTAAAACAACTTAAGGGTTCATTTATATGGTTATGGTTTATCATTTGGCCTCAGAACAGTATACATTATGAATAATATTGGGCCTCAGAACAGTACATTATGAATAATAACATCAATAAGCCATATTTTTAAGAATTTTGATTTTATTAAAAGAACAAAATGAAAAACAGTACAATGAATGTACTAAAGAAACCTAATTACAATATACACTGGTCACAATGTGATGCAAACAGCCCTCCACCGAAGACCAATTCACACCTGCTCAAAATGAAACGGGCACCCCCTCTCATCCATCTATTTGAACACCATTTACAATCACTTGCTTTTTAGCAGTGATAGTCCCAGAAACAGTTTCGGTCTCCTGAAATGCACAGACGAACACCACACTTGTGGCAGAGTAAGCTGGTGTAACTTGAACAGCCACTATTCCTGCAGCGCCCCCTCTCTGTCTTCCGTGGGAGGTGTCCAACTTGGTCCTGGCGCACATCTGATGGCCGATGTTGACATGGTGCCTTGCGTGGATTGCAGTCTGGACTATCTTCCAGTTGTCTCTTCTGAGCTGAAGATGGCCGTCCCCTCTTTGGCGTTTTGACTGCAGTGTTCACCTGATTAGAACAGAATAAATGAATGGCACTTCTCTCTGAACGAATTCAGCCATGGTCGGATTTTCCAGAGTTTGTCCTTCTTTTCACTCTCTGGCACTGTCAAGTTGTCAACTAGATGTAACGAGGTCATCAAAGACTGATATCTGTTGCGTGGCATCACATCAGCTACAGGGGCATATCGTGTGTTGGCTTCCCAGTACATTCGGCATCCATTCATTTGTACAAGGCCCATGTTCAGATGCATGCCCATCATTTGCTCTATTTCTTTTCCACTTGTGTTAACTGATGTTCCTGTTGTTTGAAGGCTGTACACATTTGTGTTTGTTGTCAGGGAGTCAATCATGTCTTCGGACACAAACCGGCGGAAGTACTGCAGTGGTGTGTGGAGTGAACTCACATCTTCAGTCAAAGGTGGACCAGAAAAGTCTGTATTAGGGCTGATGAAGGTCTTCTTCTGCCACTGATATCTTTCACTGGGTTTGGCGTGTTTGGCCGGTTGGGGGGGGGGCAGTGGGTCAGTGGGTTCACTGGGTTCACTGGGTGGATGGTTTTCTTTGGACTCCTCTCCACAGGCCTCTTCATCCGACTCTTCATCAGTTTCAGTAAAGTCGATGTCCACATCACTCTCTCCATTCATTACAATATCCAACACATCCCTTGCAGTGAAGCGAGGCTCTCTCCTTGCTTGTGGCATTCTGAAATGAAAATAAAGAAATACCATTAGTACATTAGTACTAGCACATCTCACTGCAGGTACATATTTCACAAGTCACACAATACTGTCTGGCCAACCTATTGTACTTTGCTTATCCTCACAAGTGGCATCAGTGATGATGGTACTTAGCACCATCAGTGATGAATGATGATGCTTAGCCTAACAAAGGGATTGGGGATGACTGTAAGTGGGCAATCCCAACACCCATCACATGAACAATGATGAGAGATTCTTAACTGGGCGACTCCCATATGAACAATTACCATACACTGATTGCTAACCACAAACATTACCAAAATGTTTTGCTAAAACATTATAGGCAATGACATGTTATAAGCTAATGATGCAGTATATTTGTCTTCGAGTACAATTGGTTACAATATACAAATTGGTATATATATATATATATATATATATATATATATATATATATATATATATATATATATATACACACACACACACACAACACACACACACACACACACACACACACATACCAATTTGTATGTTTTAACCAATTGTACTCGAAGACAAATATACTGCTTTAGCTTATAAGTTATAACATTTCATTGCCTATAATGTTTTAGCAAAACATTTTGGTAATGTTTGTGGTTATTTGTGGTATATATATATATATAGTAATGCAATGTGGGGAAAATACACATAATTGTATAAATGTATTGTGAAAACTATAAGACTCCACTTAGCCAGGTGAACAGGTGGCATTGCTATTTGCTACCACTATGACCCAGAGTTGTAAAAAAACAACAAGTATAAAGCATGCTCTAATTTACATTTGGGGGATATCTTTCCCAATAATATCATATGTACATGTTCTAGACATTCTAATGATCACCAAAAAAATTATTGCAGACATTTTACTTACTTTTTTGTGAGAAATCCTGTCCAGTGAAAAAGAGATTGTTCTTCCTTCAAGGATTTTCAAGTTGTGACTTTTCCTGCCTCTGTGGGGGGTATTTATATGCAAATATCCCGGCCAATGACATTGCAAGACTAAACAATAGGATCCAATGATGATGTTTAGGTGAAAGAATAACAGGAAAACAAATGATTTATACCATGTTTTTGATAAAATACAAATGTTGTAATATTACAACTGCGGGTCTTGGAGGGTTAAGCGTAATTCAGACCCCTGCCATTTTTCTCTGCAACGTTCTAATGCTTACTGTAAATGTATGACGGCGTCACGCACCGAAATTTGGGGTGGGCTATTTTCAGTGCACGACGGCGCTGAACGATGAACTATACATTGGGCTCAAGGCGGTTTTGTCTCGTCGCAAATTTCTGAGCTGAAGTAAGCTTTGCACGTGTCTCATCAGGTTGTGAGGGTCAGTGGCTGGACGTTTGATGGTCACTTTATCAAAGGGAGAAACTGACTCATCTCTTACCAAACACACACGCACGCGTGCGCGCACACACACACGCACGCACACGCACACGCACACGCGCACGTACACACACGCACACGCACACACACACACACACACACACACACACACACAGCAGTGTGAAACAAGCAAGGTATTAGATCCATTTCCTGCAGTGCTCTGTTCGCTCAGTGTTCTTTGCCCCGTGGATGTCAGGCCAGTTTCTTCACTTTTCAAAGTGTGTCCTGGCTGTGCTTATCTCCATTGCCCGTGGCAACGTGTCAGCATGCCATATTCACACCCACACAAAAGAACAGCAAGCTCCCTAAAAGTTGGGCTGAAGTGCGAGCGGAAAGGGCATCTATAGTTTATGTGTGTTCGTGGCGAGGGTACAGGTCCACAAAGCCCAGAAAGAGATGGTGGCATCGGTAGGCATTGGATAGT
>NC_137613.1:26800019-26887519 GCF_963280865.1 Gymnoscopelus braueri | reverse complement strand
CTACATACCTATAGATCTTACTGTAATACATCTGTTTATAGATCTGTATGTCTGCACATCTGTCTACATATCTGTATGTATTATGTACATCTACTTACATGCCACAATCATTACAGAATAAGATATCAGCAGAGGAAAACCAGACATGTCCATTGGTATTCCACTACACATCCCGCACACAGCTTCTAGTGCTGTGAGAGACCACACACATACGCTTAACTACAAATGCACACACCGGCACATATGCACACACGTGCACACACGTGCACACACACACACACACACACACACACACACACACACACACACACACACACACACACACACACACACACACACACACACACACACACACACACACACACACACACACACACACACACACACACACACAGACTCAAAGACTCAAAGACGACTAATACATAATTCATTGTAATATAGCAAATGATATATGATTCAGTGGGTGCCTTTGACACTGCGTAATAATGGAGCTACAGTCACTGACAAATCTTGCCCATAAACAAATGATGAGGATTGTCATGAATAGAATGTCCAACGCCGCGGGCTTCCTGACATCTGTAATACAGCAGATGTAGAAGATGATTGGGCGGGGGGTAATTGCACTGATGTCTTGCGAGAGGAATGTTTCTGTGTGGGTGTGCGTTTGCATGTGCGTGTGAGTGCGTGCGTGCGTGCGTGCGTGCGTGCGTGCGTGCGTGCGTGCGTGCGTGCGTGCGTGCGTGCGTGCGTGCGTGCGTGCGTGCGTGCGTGCGTGCGTGCGTGCGTGCGTGCGTGCGTGCGTGCGTGCGTGCGTGTGTGCGTGCGTGTGTGTTTGTTTGTGCACATGCAGCGGTAGAGCAAAAATAAATTGCGCTGCATTTTATTCATGCTGCTGCGCTAATAAGGTGGTGGCTTTGGGAAATCTGGGAATCTAGGGAATCTCCATTATGGCGCCATAATGATTTTTAACCCTTCCCTCGTCGGGGAAGGTGAATAAACACCTATTCTTATTTACAGCAACAATGTGGAGCTGCCGCAGTGGAAAGTAGGATCATATATTGTTGTGCTACAGCCCCATTAGGTACTGTTGCTCCACTGGTGCAGATGTGTTCCCCAGCCACTTAACCCCTTAACACATTGCATGCCAGTCGCGTAGATCTACGCGAACCTATTTAAAGCCGCAGCGTGCCAGTCGCGTAGATCTACGCGAACCGCCGATTCCCATGTTAAGTGCCCCAGGTGCACTTTCCGAATTTTTTTGATCCATTTCCGTTTCCGGTTTCCGGTCGGAAACGGAATTATTCGGGTTCCGGTTTTTTCGATCGTATCCGCTTCCTGTCTGGGATCCTGTTTAAAACTCGATTTTCTCTGGTTGTTGTTTTTCTCCTCGCTGATCACTGTTTACCGTTGATCGGCTGTAGCTTCAAGATGGCGGCACGGATTTGGAAACTGTTTTCGCTGGGCGTTTCTCACGGATCCGCTGTGTGTTTAGAACCAAATGAACGCGCACTTTTAACTTATTTAGCGAGGTCTGTGGCGACATGAAAAAAACTAAAAAACAACAATAAAACGCTGGCACTGGTGAGTACATTATGAGATTAAACTCTGGCATGGAATGTGTTAAACCAGGGGTCTTAAATGCTTTTCAGGTCAAGGACCTCATGGCTGAGAGAGATAAAGCAGGGACCCCCACTACATATTGTATACATTTGTGTTGCATTTTGATCATTTTATAGATTTCATTTCATTACACATGATCTTTTCTATTAATATGTTGGACTCATTTAAAATCACTTCTTCTTCGGCTGTTCCCTTCAGAGGTCGCCACAGCGATTCATCTGCCTCCATCTCACCCTGTCCTCTGCCTCCTCTTCTCTCACGCCAAATAACTTCATGTCCTCTTTCACTACATCCATAAATCTCCTCTTTGGTCTTCCTCTAGGGCCTCCTGCCTGGTAGTTCCAACCTCAGCATCCTTCTACCAATATACTCACTATCCTTCATTTAAAATCACTTAAACCCTCAATAATTAGTAAACTTGACCTTTGGCTGTATACTTGGTCTGCTCTTTTTTCTCTCTACACCAAACCTCTACGGCAAATGTTCCCACCAGAATAGGGATGTTATAGGGTACAAGTGGTTGATGTAAAAAATAAAATAAAAACTCGGAGGGCCCCCTGGGGTAGACTCATGACTTAAACCCTATACTTCGTTGACCGAGGGTATCCCCAGGGGTCTACTATTTGTCCCCCTATACACCAAATGTCTTTGGCGAAAAAAAACTATCTACAAGCTGACAACACCTCTTGCAATGCCTTGCGTGCTTGTAGATTGGTTATCAGTTATGTGTTCACCGAATGTTCTCCTATTTTCGTCAGGATTGCTTATTATGCCCAGAATTGGGATGATAGGGTTTATGTGGTTAGTGGATTTACTCTAACACATTAAGCATATTGCTTATGCATATTCAGACCAGGGGGTTCCAGCCCTGGTAAATTGCAATATTTGTCATCGCAATTATGATGTGACAGAACTGTTAATTATGTCACAGTTCCTCCTTCCAATTCCAGTTGGTATTTGATGATTTAATGGACTGGTTCTCAACGTGCGGTCTGGGGACCCCAGGGGTCCTTGTGAGAGTTATTACATAGTAATTAGGAACTATTTGGACCCTTACGGGTCAAACTGGGGGTCTGCGGTATAATAATATCACACTGGGGGTCCTTGAAATGAAAAAGGTGGAGAATCCCTTTAATGAACTGTGCTATGCCTCATGGAGAGATCATTCTAGAACTTCTACAAAGAGAAGAAGCTCTCAGGTAGTGAGTCATCCGAACGAGGATTACTCAAAATAAGAGATTATCTTTAATGAATACAGTACTTGTGCACTCAATTGTGGAACACCAACTCCCAAAGAAGACCTGTCTCCTACTGATTGTGTGTTTGAGAGAGGATAATAACTGAATGGTTTAATGAGAGAGAGGTGGCTTTAAAGAGCAGATTAGCAGTAGCATCAGGTCATTGGGATGTGGCCGGTGGAGTTTTTAGGGCCTTTTAGTGGTGAAAACGAATGAGTTGCAGAATTACCATAGTCAGATCAGAGAGAGCTCTCAGCCTCACAGCATACAATTAGTGCTGAATGCAGAGACGAGCTTGGTATTCTATCTGACTAATGACTATAATCAATCATTTATCATATCCAAGATAAGAGGAGGGGTTGATCCTCTAGTAATTTACTCTAAGAGGCTTTAAACACATGAATCATAGCATCACTAGTTTGAACATTTGGCGAAAATAGCAGATCTGTGTGAGCTTGTAGATCGGCTATTTTCGACAAATAACTCGCAAAAACTAGTGGACCTATGGGGGACCCTGGTCAACTAAGTATATAGAGTTTAAGTACAAATCAGATACAAATCAGCACGCAAGCTGGCACCAAGCCCAAACATTTCTCACTGTTTTATCACAGCAGTTATTTTTCAAAGCATTTCCCACATTGCGCAGTAACGTTCTGTAGATATAAAAATAGATACACTCTATATGCAAAGCATGTTGGCTCATCTGCAGCACACAACTCTAGCATCTTTCGCTGGAAATCAACAATGGCTCTGAGTCTGAACGAGCAGTTTTTTGGTGATCGATTCTTAAAAAAATATATAATCTTTTCTTAGTCATGCATTTCTTATGGGAGAGCTAGAAGAAATAGAAAATCCAATTTCCTTGTAATCCTATCGAGCAGTCGTATGCTGTATGTACAGTATGCACTCAGACCAGACTCAGTTACGCACACACACACACAAACAAACAAGCACACACGCACACATGCACACATGAACGCACACAAAAGCTGTTTAGTGTAAGGTGACCAGGCAGGTCACAAGACAGCAGGACATTTGCGGAGTCCAACTGGCAATTAGACGCTAACTAAAACTGTATGAGCTTCATGTCAGCCAGTCACAGCAGGATGAGTGATATAGCCTAAACAATTTCCATAATCATAATAGTGTATACTGTATAGAGTACTAAAATACAGTTTTACAAATATGGTAAATTATCATCACGTGCTATCCAAACATAAACAAACATCTTAGCATTTTTTATGTTGACCCAGAAGTCAAAAACATATTTTTTATTTTATTTCGTAGTATGGAACACTGTTTGATGAAGCTGTAAATACTGCAGCACATATTAGACATTCTATTATTATTATTATTATTATTATTATTACTAAACATGTATTTGTATAGTTTTCTGTCACTCGATTAATCATTTCATGCCTATGATACAGTATGCCCATAATAATACCCGAGGCCTCACCCAGCAGCCACACATAGCAAATTGGCGTATTCCTTCCTTATGCTTATTGATGACTCATGATGTCTTACATGGATTCCTAAAGTCAGTGGGACAGCTAGTGCAGACTCCTGACACATGGTTTATACCTTGTCTGCCATTATCTCTGCAGTGTACAAGAAAGACCTCCGGTGGTTTAGGCTTCCTACACACGGACCGCACACACACACACGCGCACACACACACACACACACACACACACACACACACACACACACACACACACACACACACACACACACACACACACACACACACACACACACACACACACACACACACACACACACACACACACACACACACGAGCGCCATTGAGAACACTACCAATGTATTATTTATAGGCCAATAACAAATGCCAGCAGTCAAGCATACATTTTTATAGCGCAACCAATTCATTTACCCATACTTTGCTAGGCCGATGGCAACTGAATGTTCACTTTCAAAGCTGATTAACCCCGAAGTTGATATTTCAGTTTCATAGATCAGTATCGCTCCATCTAAAATCAACGATGCCTAGCTATGCAGATGTCCTGTTATAGAATGGAACTTGGTTCCACGTGAAACAGCCTCTAATCCTTTAAGCTCACAAACCTGAAGAAGGCATGCCTAAACAAACAAAGCACTTGCAAATACATGTATTTAACATGGATACCTGAGTTTGCTCGCCCGGCACTATTCAAATAATGCATATGACACACCTCTCTAATCTAGTCTTTTTTCAGAAAGTTCGTTTGAAAGATTTTTAAATCGTCTTTATCGGTGTTGACCTGTCATTCACTTAAGAGTTCATTTAAGAGTCTCCGTCTAACTAAGGGTGGTCAGTGATGTTTCTGTTGAGTCGCACGTGCGGAGAACACGATGACACCAGGCAGAATCACACGACAAGTTCTGAAGTTTAATACACATACAGAGAAATATACAGTATTGGACACTGACATGACCAGAATATATGAGACAAGGACCAGCATAGGCACCGAATTATGTGCAAGCTTCCGGGGGCTAAACCCGAATCAAGCCCCCTCAAACTGCCATCCGGTAATATTTAATGAATTCCTTATGTATGATACACTACCTTATCACATCTTTGGTATTAAAATAATGTAAAACAGTTGCTTGAATTAAATATAGTTGATTTAAGCTGAAAACTATTTGTTTAATGCTGTTATTTAGCAGTGTTACATTAGTAACTCATGCTGTTACAATTAGTCTCATATGCACTTAAAATGTAACATCGGAACAGCCACTTTAGGTTTAATAACTCACAACCTGTTTTATCAATTGAAAACCTTTAGGTGGTTTATGATAGCGGATGTAGGTCCTTTGCTTGAAAATATTACATAATTATGTACTGTATGTAAAAAGATCGCAGAGTAAAAGAGTGAAAAGTGAAAAACGTTACAGCCTTGGCTGCCTTCCCCTACTTTATTTAACAGTTTGCTAATAGTACAGTGGTAAGATTTTACATTGACTGTCCTAGGGCTTTTTATGACACACATGACTCACTCATGACTTGTTTCAGCATCTTGTAGTTGGACAACTACAAGCACTAGCACTATTTTTTATCTTTTTGTCTATTTTAATTGTGGAGGAAACATCTCTCTCCCTCTCTCTCTCTCTCTCTGTCTCTCTCGTTGACTGTGCCTTCACTCCCTCGAGTCGGTGCTGCTATTCTTCTCTTGTAGTACAATAATGAGTGCAGTCAAGCCACTCTCTGTGCTCTTTTATACTCTACCTGCCAGGTGAAGACAAAGCCGTATACATTCGCATGCCTATGGGAGTGCGCCCCACCAATGGCAATGAATGGATGCCGACAGGCACGAGCGCACCAATGAATAGACAGGTTGTCCGAGCCATGGGTGAGCTACTGTAATGTAAATCTGGCCCAGTGCGACGGGCATGAGGCTACTTTATGTGGATTATGCGGTCGACACGCACTGACATTTTGCACCTTAATCCCATGTACAACGCACTGACTTTTGTCTTTTTTGTTTTTCTAGCACCTTAAAGGAGAATTTTGGACTAAAGTTTTCTTACCTTTTCTATGACGTTATGATATCTTAGGATGAATGGTACAGTAGAAAAATGTCATAACTCCACCCCTGAGCCGCCACAGCTTAAAAGGTGCGCGGATAGGCCTTAGGTTAGATCACATATTTTAATAGCTTTTTTTATTAATTTTTTTTGTGAGATCTGACGTTCATAGTGACAGAACACTGTCCCCCCAAAAAAAAAAAAAAAAAAAAAAAAAACAGAAGTCTCGCTAGACGAGATTGAAATCTTGAGATTTCAATCTCGTCTAGCGAGACTTCTGTTTTTTTTTTTTTTTTGGCTGCATAGTGTTCTGTCACTATGAACGTCAGATCTCACATTTTTTTTTTTTTAAAGCTATTAAAATATGTGATCTAACCTAAGGCCTAACCGCGCACCTTTTAAGCTGTGGCGGCTCAGGGGTGGAGTTATGACATTTTTCTACTGTACCATTCATCCTAAGATATCATAACGTCATAGAAAAGGTAAGAAAACGTTAGTCCAAAATTCTCCTTTAACTATTAACGTCCATAAGTATATCATGCACAGTATACAGTCTGCTGCTATGCTCACCTTTATATCTTATCTCAGGTACCATGTGTAAATATGTAGATAATTTGTTTTTGGTGTTCTTGTTTGATCTCCTTTACCCCTTGCCCCCCCCCCCCCCCTTCTTCTTCTTCCCTTTCTTTTTTTTCTATGGAAATAACGATACGATGGGAACTATGCACGAAAACAAATTTCACCCACTTTTTTTTTTACTTCTGTAAACCCGTGATGTGACAATAAAGCTGATTCTGAAATAAAAAGTTCATGCTCATGGGCTTGAAAAGGTTGGTTACCTCTGCTTTACAACTTTTACAAAAGTATCAATAGATGTTTATAACCTAGGAGTGGGAAACTTGCTCGCAGCACCTTCTGTCCTTTTTCTTAAAGCTGCTGCTATTGTTGATTATTCCTTCCTTTTTTATTATTATTGTTGTTGTTAATGCTGCTACTATGTCTGAGGGAGCAGAAACAAAGATATTTGTACTCTTATGTACCCATAAGGCAACAATAATAAGCCTCGAACCTTGAACCTAGCTACAGTGAGCAGCGCCAGTGAGCACATTCCACATGTCCAGTCCTTTTGGATAGCGCTTTACAATGACACTACCAGTTGGAGTTAGTCCATTTTCAAGTCAATAAAATTGTATTATAGTAACAAATCACTACAAGTTGTCTCAAGACACTTTACATAGAGACCCGACGTTTCCCCGCTGAGCAAGCATTTGGCGGCAGCAGCAAGGAAAAACTCCCCGTTAAAAGGAAGAAACCTCGAGCAAAACCAGGCTCTAGAGTGGCCGGCCATCTGCCTTGACAGTGCCGGGGGGGGGGGGGGGGGGGGGGGGAGAGAGAGAGAGAGAGAGAGAGAGAGAGAGTTCACGGACAAGACATTATGTCATGGTGGAAGAGCTGAATTCACTGACTGTGATTGCACCAAACAGATCCATTGATCCATTGACTCAGGTAAATGGAACGATGGCACTTCCAGCAGTGTGCTACAACAATTTGTATTCATGTGTTTATCTGGGTGAAGTACTATTATTCATATATTCAAACCTTTTCAATTGTTTTATGGCCAGGAGAGGAGTGTCATAATTTCAGCAAGGTTGTTGGATGTTAATGAAGTGTCCAATTCAATCCATGCTACTCCTGAATAGGGCCTTGAAAACAATATATTGCAATGACAACACAGTACCGTATGAGCAACAACAAGTGAACCTTCATTTCAAGAAACAGCAGAGTTCAGAACGATAAAGAAACAGCCGAAGTTCAAAGCAGTAAAGAAACAGCAAGAGGTTCAAAACAGTAATGAAACAGCAAGAGGTTCAAAACAGTAAAGAAACAGCAAGAGGTTCAAAACGGTAAAGAAACAGCAGAGGTTCAAAACGGTAAACAAACAGAAACGTTAAAGAAACAGCCGAGGTTCAAAGCGGTAAAGTTTCCAGATCTCAGACCTTAAACATCCACATCCCACCCCATGCATGGACTCAACCTTGTGAAAAAAGTGAGAAATGTACTGTAGCAATACTTCTGTGTTCCTTAGTAAAGTGTCCAACAGACCAATACACTTTGAGGAGATGCACACATTTAAAGCATAACATCTAACTACGAAACCCACATTATAAAATGAGGAAGCTGCAAGAAGAGCTGCCTCAATTAAGACAGGGCGTGCTTTGTTAAGCATAACAGAAGATACACCTAAAATAAATCCACTATACAAGCTGCTTCCATACCTGATATCACAAAGAAAATAATGTGAGATGGCTGGCACCTAACTGCTAACACTGTTTTAATGACAGTGAGCTTACCAAACTATTCTTTGAGATCAATTTTCAAATTGGTTATTCAAATTTAGCTTATGTGTGACTCAATTAACATGAGAAAGGGTGTAACACTTTATAGGACAGCTGGGAAAGTATGTCAAATCTGATGTCAAATCTGACCGGGACTGATGTATGTATGTTGGAATAAAAGCTTTGAAACGTTCCCCCAAATTCTTTCACTGGGGGGCATGTAGGTATTTTAAAAATGGTCTGTATGATTTGACAGACCAAGGAGATAGGAGATTACGTTATACTCATAATGTATCTAATTTTAGTGGTTAAGTTTCTGTTTAAAGTTGTTTAAGTGGTCATTTAAGTTCGAAGATAACTGATATGAGTGACTGATGAATAATATTTTTCCAGACGCTCTCAACATCATTATTCCATACTGGGATATTGCAAAGAGTTTTAATCTGAGCTCTCTAAAATAACTAACGTTCCGGGTGGAGATAAATAAATAAACAATAGACTAATGGTGTGCTCTCTGTGTGTGTGTGGTGTGTGTGTGTGTGTGTGTGTGTGTGTGTGTGTGTGTGTGTGTGTGTGTGTGTGTGTGTGTGTGTGTGTGTGTGTGCGAGAGAGAGGAGAGGGAGGGAGCGACTTCACTGCTCATTACGTGGTCACACACACACACACACACACACACACACACACACACACACACACACACACACACACACAATTGTAAGAATCCACAAAGCCTGTGAGGTGTCTGTGATATTGCAACAGCAAAGTTTCAATTGCCTGAAATATGGCAACCCAGGCCCAGAGCCTAAAGTAAATGACTGCACACAACAATTCAATACTGGTAGGACTATTTCTGTCAATTCTATATTAATAAAGTTGAAGTTGTATGTTTGTTTGTTTTTATTCTAATAATGCCCACAGCCCAGATCAGATTGGGCTGAAACATAGCGATGTGTTATGATCTGGGAATGGGAACTATTTGAAAGTTTTATTTTAATTTGGAAGTCAATGGACAGGCGACTGGGGCTGAAACCAGAGTAGACTGGTGCACCAGTCTACTCTGGAACCATGCAAGTTGGGAATGATGCAAATAGGGAATGCATGCACTGTTATGCAATATACCCGTTATACACCCGTATACAGAGATCTCTGTATCTGTCTGTCTGCCTGTGTCCCTTTTATGCACATGGGTATCTCTACAAGTGTCTGTCCTTGTCCTTCTTATGCCCATATATGGAGATCCCTGAAGTTATCAATATTATGACCATATATGGGCACTGCCATATATGGATAGTGGAGAGTGAAGTGGACTGACTAAGTAATCAAATGGCAGGTGTGGGGAATTCAACAGGTTTGCCAAATCAAGCTTAGGCTACGGTTGCCATGGCGACCGACTCAACACCGGGAACTGCACTCCCTCAGGTCGTCTGCGACGCGTGTGCTGAATTTGAAGTCGGTCGGTTGAACTGTTCTCGACATACGTGGATTAGGAGTACAGATGTACGTACTGTACGTACCTATGTACCCATATCTACCATGTACAGTACGTACAGAGATTTGGTGCATTTGGTCCATTTATTGTAAGATAGGTGCATTTAGTTCTTTTGGAAACCATGTTTCTTAATCTCCTCAACGTAAATAACACCCAATCATTACATTGATAAATACATTGTTTGTGAGGTATTAGCAACCCCCACAGACTCATGTGAGCTCAGCAGACCCCTCCTAATGGGAGCTTAGCTCCCACTTGGCTCCCACATGACTCAAACCCTGGAGAGTTCTAGGAGGTACGGTAGCTATGATATACTGCATATATTATATGCAGCACTGCAGTAATACAGTCCCAACCTTAGCTTAACTTTCTCCCTGGGAAGCCAACGGACATATTGGTAACACTGGGATCCGTTCTGGTGGGGAGTCAGGATAGGGTGACTTAAGAAGGTGGTGGATAGTGGAATATTTGCCACATGACTGTAAAAGGTGTACACTTACAATGCAATTAGTGAGAACTTTAGTATTGCCACACAGGTCCTAGCAGCCACCACACATTACAACAGTAAGTCGACCATTAATTCAAACGGCTAAAGAAACTTCCAAGCAAAGGAAAGACACAGTGTACATCCAAGACACTCTACAGCGATGTTAAATCACACCACAGCTAACACAGTAAAATCCAGTGTTAATTTCAACAATTTGTAACTCAGAGTTTACAAATGTACATTTGGACCACCGGGCCTATCCAGTGAGCCAGTCCAACTTGGGAGACCCCGTCAGCCTAACACAAAGCCATGCACCACATGGAAGTTTTGGAACAACCAGTATCAGAGACCGAGTCTCCTCACTAATCCTAACCGCCCATGAGCACTCATCCTAGGCATAGAATAGAACTGAGCAAAAAAAAGCTGATCTACAAACACACCACGTTTGGCCCATTATATGGTCGCATGTGAATTCATGTATTAAGCGACTGTGGAATAACATTCTTAACTAATGATGGTTACTTAAACATGAATTGATGATGAAGACAAGGAATTCATGATGAATTATAAGGAATTCATGATGAATCTAAGATTAATTAATGCTTAAATAATGTATGTTAATCATAAATGAAGAGTTAATTAAGTGTTAATTACGTACTCCTTATGAGCAAGTGTTACCATCATCTCTCCGGGTCAGTCGACTAATCGTTCCCACTAAGTTTCATGAAAATCTGCCCGTGCGTTCTCATTTTACAATTGCAATTTAGGTATTTCGCAGAAGCTCTTGTCCAGACTCAGAGCGACCTACAAAATGCAAGATCAGACTATGTGGCATGAATCAGTCAATGACAGACAGGGTAAATGGTCAAATAAAGAATACTGTTAACAAACACACACCAGGAAGCAGACTGGGCCGATTGCAATACCCTGTCAGTGTCACAGATTGCTGCAGGCAGAATAAAAACCAGGACTGACTGATACTCAATCTGTTAACCTACTGGCTAAGCCTCGGAGTTTAAGCACCTACACTATCTATCAGAGGTCTAGTCTGTTACACTTTGTCCAAAATGCTTTACAAGACTACTTCAATAATCGTCTGGCACATCGCACATATTTAACACACTGCCTAATGGCAACAGAGATTAATGTCTTCTAATAAATGTTTCAGGTACACAAGGTCAGTCTAGGCTTGCTACAGAGTGCTGCACTTTTCCCCTGCATGAAACAACCCATCATTTCTAATATGCTGCTGAAGTTAATCCGTGATGACTGCAGGGTTCTTGTCAAGCATCACTTAACTTATTGTACATGCTTTTTTTACCACTGTTTCTTTGAGAAAACACCACTACAGACAGACATGCCAAAATCTGGCAGCCTGCAGGTTACAATGCTCTCATCAGCTTCACACCAATTAGAAACTAGCTTTTACATCAAAGAGCTCAATTTCATACCCTCAGTTATTCAATTATTTTGTGTTCATGCCGTGATTTATACTGAGGAACAACATTCAACAGAAGACAACTTTTAAAACCAATGAAGGCAGAGACACGTTTCTTCTGAGTATTTCAGTATCTCAGAGTTACAGGTTCACTTGGGAAGATTGCCCACATAATAGGAGATTGTTAAATCCTTTTACAAGCTATTACAAATTGTAACAAGCAGGATGTGGTTCCAAACATGAAAGAGAACCAATTTCAGAGAAAGAACAGAAAACAAGAACATAATCCATGATAAACTGCAACTAGCCCTTGTTTGCGCTTGAACATTTTGGACAGACAGACTTGACTGAGTGGTTTGTAAACAATGGCTCACAACAAGCACACATAACTGTATAGAATCTACTCACCAAATGCAACATAGAAATCCATTTTAGAAAACAAGAATATTATTGTTCTCAGTAAACCCCTTTTAATATAACAGAACTTTTTCACAACAGCCATTTGACATGAAAAAGCAGGTTAAAGACAGGTGTTACCAGTGACAGCCTACTAATTACAGTATTCAGGTCAAACCAGAGTCAGGGTGTTGTTATTGTGCATGTTGGCTCACTGTAAAGGCTCTGTGTCACTAATGGAACAGAACATTAATTAGTATATCATTCATTGGTAACTCCTGCATTTACCCTCCCAGCTCCCACTACTGGAGTATATGGCTGCAGACAGTGAAAAAAATTCTATTAACACCTGTGTTCCACAGATTCATAGAGATTCATAACACTAGTGTCAAGGTCATGAATAGATACAACTTCAACAGTTACATAAATCATGATCTTTAAACTTTAAAGTGAACGAAAAATCCTTGCTTGCATGCATGAAGCAGATACAAAATGAGGCTGGTGTGAAATCTTCATTTAGACTACATACAGTTATTATTCATTTATTACAGTATCTGTGTTGAGAGCTCAGCTACATTAAGTCGTCAGGTTTTCTGAACTTGAATGATTCCAGAGACCACAGAACTAAACTCTGTGGTCGGTTGGGCTCTAGTAACCAGCGAAAAGGTTCAGTACAATATGATTTATTAACAAAGCTGAGCGACAAGGCTTATAGGATGGTGAAGCAGGCACAGGTCGAAAATTGTGAAACACATCCAAAAAGGGAGCAGGCAATTAGTCCAGAGTCCATGGTCATAAAGAGCTATATGTTCAAAACATCACCTTTGGTGGTGACAAATATGGGGGCAGGGGGGAAGTGTGCAAAATGTTCTATGTTTCTGTTTTCGCAGGCACAAGGTCAAACACACAGGTAAGGCAGGCAGAACAGAACCTGAGACAGGACTCAGAAAACTGGAACATAGCAAACTATGCGGCTAGGGAGCCAAGACACAAACACAGGTAACAATGCTTAAAATTTGACAGTGAAGACAGGGGACAGGGCTTAACCAATTAAGCCCTACAGTATACTGTACGTCGGTGTAAGACAAATAGTGAAAATTGCCGATCTCCAAACTCACAACGTGTTGCACGTGACCTGTGAGCTTGTAGAACTTGTTTTGCTTTTTTATTTTTTTATTTGGGTTATTCTTTTTTTTTTTTTATGTTTGCCTGTAATGGTGCAGCGCACCCAGTAGCCTATGCTCTCCAGTTGTCCATAAACTCAGAGAGCTCGGAGTGTCGCCGTTTGGAGTTTCAGCGTGCTGTGTTCTGGAAGCATGATTCAGCGCACACACTGACCACTCCAAGTGAAAAGCTGGGTTGTCCAAGCGTCTGAACATTGTGACAACAGGAAGTCATTGCATCATGCAATGGTTTCTGGCTTGCTTGGCACTCTAGAGTCTCTAGACAGTATTATTCAACACACTTCTACATGACAAAACAAGTATTAATCATGTTTGCACAAGAGATGAATTAACATCACTTTAATTAATTGTAAAGCTGGCAACGTTGGTTAATGAGTATCTACTCTGACAGTTTGTAAATACTGATATCAGAGCACTCTATACGTTGAAAGCAGAGCACTTGTTTTAGTCTTGAGGATTTTATTTGTTTTTGATTCGTTTTTAGTTTTTTTCATACTTTTCCCACATTTAAGCTGTTCATTTGCATAACCATAGCCTGGAAAGACAACCATGGTTTTATTGGTTGTACTGTATGTTCGTTGTCAGGCTGAATGTGGGCTCTGCTGTTGTGATGTGTTGATGTGGGGAGTGACTCACAGTAACATTGCCAGGGTTAATTAAATCGGTTGGTGTTTCCACTTTACTTGTCTAATTGTGCTCTCTAGCTCAGGGCAATATTACACACACAACACCAGGCAGCAAAGACAGAGAGAGCTGGCTCAACGGTGCAAAGTTATAAAAGACTGATTTAAACGCATAGCAAGCAGCAGAGCCAGCAAGGCTGGCCTGTATAGTAATTTAGTCTAAACTTTAATTACAAAACTTGGCTGCATGCATCCCCGGGTATGAACTAGTAGGGCATGATTAAGGAGTTTATATCCACATTTAATTCAATGTTTTATTTATTTTAATGAGGATCTTTAAAGGGTGTTTCTAATGAGCGTTTACAGTATATTTGTCTAATTACTGTCCTGGCTATTCCATGTAGCAAAGTAACCCTGCCTGTAGCCCAGAAGCCTAAAATCCCCCTTGGCCAGGGGAACTGTAGCGCTGCCAGGTTCAAATCCAGATGGTTACATTGGTGCTGTGACAGGTTTCCTGATGGTTGGGCAACCTGCCCAACCATCAGGAAACCTGTCACAGAGGAGGTGAAAGTATAGTAGAGCCTTGCTGCCTGTAGCCCAAAAGCCGAATACCTCCCTTGGTGAACGGTCGTTGTTTGTTTTCAGAAAACAAAACTATTATATAAAGCTATCATTGTTCAGTCCTGACATTAATGAGCCTAATTACAGGAGTGTTGCCATTAAAATGTCCAACCATAGACACATCAGCAACCTCAAAGAGATTCTCTACTCCTGCATTCCAACAGAATACAAATCAATGACTCTGAGAAAACGAGAGTGAACTTGTGGCTTGTAACAGAGAACATCAACTATCATTTTCCCAATTTTCCACTCACTTGCCTGCTAGCTCACTCTATTTACTCACTCATATAGACAAACTTGTGTGTGTGCACGCACACACACACACACACACAAACACACACACACACACACACTCTCACACACACACACACACACACACACACACGGAACTTGTTATGCTAATGTCATTTTATCTGTTCTGGCCTATTGATCCAGCTGGCTCTGACCACTGATGAACTGTCCTCCTGACTTTAGATACCCACTGCATTAACGGAAAATACTTTTCCTGCATTAATACATGTGAATAATTTTTTTTTTATACAAAAAATATTATTGTATTATTATCTATACTGTATATACTGTATATATGTATACCAATCACAGCTCAGCTCCCGCTGGTACAGTACTATGCAGACAGCATTTACACAAAGCTCACGTTATTTTTATTTTTATTTAAACATTTTCTCCCAAGATTTTTGTAACCCATTTTTTCACCCAGGCCTCTGCCAGCCTGGGGAGTGCCCTGAACTGAGCTCATGCTTCCTTCAATGCATGAGTAGTGAGCGGGCCGCTTCTTTGACCAGGGGGTTTTTCCCGGTTGGACGTAGCACGTGGAACAGGTTAATCCAACCAGTTCCTTTCCCCTCCATCAGGCGCCCCGGCTGACCAGGGGGAGGAAGTATAGAGAGCAGGATTACCGCATGTTTTTTTTGTGAGGGTACCTACCCTAGGGGACACAACATGCGAACTCCACACAGAAAGGTACAAAGCTCACGTTAGCGCATCATTGGTGATGTGTAGGCATTATTCAAGGCATATTCATATCATATCACTGTAACCAAATGTAAAATGATGCAGGAAAGCAATCTCCCACTACGGTAAGACTGAACGTTTTCATTTGACATTTTGAGATGTAAGCTATTAAATGTAGGGAGGTTGAAGCCAGTTATCCAAATAACAGCCAATTAATTTAGCCGTCTGAAATACTTTTCAATTGCATAGGGAAGCGACGACACTATTAAAATCAGTGTCTTGTTTTAGTCATTATTGATTATAGTAGCCTTGTAGCTAACCAACTTCTAATGGCTTCTTTATGGTTTGATGTGTGAGACTCACACAGTCCGGTACACTTACTGTAAATGATTCTCGAGTTTAGGAAAATGGTACTAGATGTGAGTAAAAGGTGAATGCAAGAGAGGAAAGGATAAAGCAGGAGAAAAGAGGGGAGGGGGGGACATTGCACATGAGTCTCACGTCTGTGTTTGTCAGCATCCAGGGTGTTTGGATGTACCTGCCCTTGGAAAGGCTTATCTGGAATTAGTAGTATTCCATTGGTTTGTGCCAACCTCCTGTCTCATGGGAATCTTGGGGTCTAGCAAGCAGAACATTTTGGAATCTGCGGAGCGTCTGGACCGTTGGGAAATGGGATCAAGACTAAGCTGAGAAGAATGGCATTGACACATGGACATGCACACTTATTTGAGGAGGAGGAGGAGGGGGAAAACAAGGCTTTGGGCATGAAGAATTAAATCTAATGTATGTGACTCATTCATCTGTGTTGCAATTTAATCAAAAGTTATAACATTTAGGATATAAAATATATATTACATTCGTTATAATGAGTTACAGTGGCACAACAAATTCATTAAACAGAGACAAGAGCATAGGGTTCAAATCCAGCTCCTGTGTTACATGTCTCTCTCTGCCCGCAGTTTCCTGTCACTCAATGTAACAGAATGATTTATACGATATACATAGTTTGTAATTGTCACTGTGACTGCATATGGTTTTTATACCTGACTGCTTAGGTCTCCAACGTTAAAGTGTACACTGGACTAGAGCACAGTATGGGATACAACTCCTTAACCCCTCCTCTTTCTGCCCGCTATAAACTTCCTCAGACACCTTCACCTCTTGCCATTTCTGACTTCCTCAATGGAGAGGAGCTGAAGCACCATAAATCTTATCCATTCATTTACTATGTCTCTGACCAAAAGTAAGACATCATCCAGAATATCAGCCCCAAACAGATCCTACTGTAGGTCAGATCCTTCATCACAAACACACACAAGTCAAGCAAGAAACTAAACAAAAGAAAGAAAGAAATGTCACAGTCGACAGTTAAGAGTCAATTGTTTGTCAATCATCATATGTTTTACATTTTCTTATCTAAGGGCAGTGCCCAAATATAATGTCCCCTACAACTGTATACTGGAGTCTACGTCTTAAATAGACCAGATTGTAAATATTACATGATTTAGGTCGTGGCTGAACAGCTCTTATGGTCTTATACACACTGCACAGACTTGTATTAATGACACTAAAACCAACCCCCACTTCACCTGCTTTTTGACACTGATCAGAGCTATCCATACAGTACATCAGCCCAACATTATTAACAACGCTGTAAAAAAGAAAAGAAAAAAGGTTTCATAATCCCTAATCAGATCTAACTGAATTCCCATGGAGTATATTATCCACCATTTACCTAATCTTCAACATACTGTAGAGTAGGCCCATCCCAAGTCTGTCCTCTGTACCTGCTTAGCATAAATGATCTAGCACCACGAATGCCCAGAAAGATGGATGGCATTGCTTATCACCTTTTTGTTGGCAGTTTGTCATGGTTACAAGCAAGCAAGGGGGTTGCTATGTAGCTAATGACCTTGGGGGTTACAACGCTGTGTGTGTGTTTTGGTCAGTATAAATGTCTATGTCTGCCACTATGTCATACATGCTTGCTGTATATATGCCATGTGTGTGCATTCGCCAGCATGTGTGTCTTTCTAAACCATACTGTGCGGATATATGCACTAGATGTATGTTGTACCCGTGTACTTACTATATGCGTCTGACCTCCTATCACGGCTGGTCTCTCCTGGCGGGGATAAATCACGGGTTTCTGTGGCAGGCTAGCCCCGCTGAGGTGATTCATGGAGCTGCCAGCATGACCTTCCATTCAGGTACACAGCTGGGCCTACTTGCCTGTTGTGCCCATTCACTGTCCCGGCCAGTAGCCCACCAGGCCTCAACCAGCTCTCAAAACTCCGGAGATAAACATGAACTTTGGACGGACATTAATAAATCGTCGGCCCTCAGTCAACCAACTGGCACTGGCTGTTAAATCAATTACTAATTCTAGCTCATCAATAGTACAGCAACTCTGCAGTGTTCCGTCTGGCCCTATTCGCTCTTCTCTTATCCTTCATTCTTCTGCACCCCCTCGCCCCCCGCCCTCCCGTGGCACCCTCAGCTATTCTCCATCATTTTTCCAGGCCAACGGCAGCGTGTGTTCTATTCTTTGCATTCTTCACTAATCCAACCGGCGCTGTGCAGAGGGCACCGTGCTTCTGGGCAAAATGCGCTCCCACTGTTTACAAATTGCTAATCGATAGAAACAATCCGTCCAAAGGTCCTCCGTCTCCCTGCTCATCAGTCTTACCCTTTTTTGTCTGTCTCTTTCTCTCTCCCTCCCTCTCTCTCTCTTACATCTCGAGTACATAATAAGTATACTGAATATGCTGAGTGTACTGTGCCAATATTGCATGTATCTAATGAGTGCATGGGAGTGCATTACAGTGCCCTTCAAAAAAGGGAACATCGCACAAAATAAGTTTAAATGCTTCTTTTAATGCATAGCAGCAGCAGCAGCCAGGCAAACTGACATGTTTCGGCCCTCTGGCCTTCATCAGCATTTAAACCGTCTAAATGGAATTGATATATAGACCAAAGGTTGCATTAGGCCGGTAATTACCGTTTTGGGGCGTTATTTTATGACAAATACCATAAAATATAGTTCCCTCCAGACATCCTGGGCGGGAAAAAAGAAACACCTCTCTCTCTGTCTCTATCTCTCTCACACACACACACACGCACGCACGCACGCGAGCGTGTGCGAACACGTCACAGACACTCACACAGGAGAGCGATACACAGCAACCAGGATGAGAGATTGACATATATAAGAAGCTCCATCATGTAGTAACGAAAACAGGATCAAATGCAAGCTGATGTGCAACGCAAAGTCCTATCACAAATAAGGGACCCACATTTGAAGATGAAGCAGCCAACAGGCGTAGAACCGTAAATACCTGAAGAGGCTTCACAACCGCTGTCACAACTAGCGTTACTGTGAGGTTGCATCGTGTCCAGATGAAACCATGGCGCTAATGCGAAGCATTCTAACACCCGTCGTGTCGGGCAGTATTTGACATAATGTCACTTGACGTCATGACAGTACTCCCCTGCGTCAGTTGATGACGCAGCGGCAGGGCTTTCTTGTCATATGTTTCATGTTGACAAGGATGGATGATTTATGATTTCAAGCCTAATAGTAGGCAACTCCAACGGTGCTGGTTCCACAAAAGTGGACATTGCACCACTTAGCATGACCACTCACTTGGCTAGCACCTCCCTCAAGGAGTCCTCTTCTGATGGCGTGCCTGCCTTGAATTTCATTAACCAGGCGTATCAACCTATAACGATAAAAGTCAGTGGGTGGGACTACCTGTAACGTTGAAAAGCAACGCGACAGGAGTGTGCTGTCATGTCAAACGGGTGTTCTAATAAACTAGTGCTACAGTACCCAAGTGAAAAAGAAATGTATTTTTTTTGTGCTAAAGTATACTTTTAGCACAATAAGTATGTTAATTGTCAATTTGAACTTTTGTCAAAGCATACTAACAATGCATTTTTGCAAAAATATATTTAGCAAATATAATCAGAGTGCATTCAAAAATATATTTCTACAATGCACATTAAATGTCAACATGAATTAATTTGTCATTTAGCACATTTGTTAAAAGTGAACTAAACAAAAATATATATTTAATTCAATAAAAATGTACTTTTCAAAAGTCTATTCATATACTGTTTAATTTTAGTTTAACTTAAGTACATTTAATGTTAAATATATTTTGTATTATTATATTTTAAGTGCTTTTAAAGTATATTCATAGCTAATTATCCTCAATATGCACTTATTTTAAGATATACTATAATATACTAATTAAAAGTATACTTTTCAAAAAAACTATTTAAAATATGTTCAAGTATATATTTTTGTAAGTATGTTAATGCCTATTGTATTGAAATTTCACTCAAGTACTACTTCGTAAAAGTACACTTTTCATCAGTGCATTTATAGTATAAGGCTAGAAAAATATACTGAAAAAGCATTATACTTAATGTTTGCTTTAGTATACTTTATAAGTATACTATTTATAAATATGTTCCCGGATGCTATTAGTAAAATACTTTTTAACATTATACTTCTATTATACTTATTTTAAAGTGCATTCAAAACATATTTCTACGAAGCATATTAAACGTTAACATAAATTAATTTGTAATTTAGGACATTTGTGAAAAGTGTACTAAACACAAAATATATATTTAATTCAATAAAAATGTACTTTTCAAAAGTCTATTCATATACTGTTTAATTTTTGTTTAACTTAGTACATTTAATGTTAAATATATTTTAAATTATTATATTTTAAGTGCTTTTATAGTATATTCATAGCAAATTATCCTCAATATGCACTTAATTTAAGATATACTATAATATGCTTATTAAAAGTATACTTTTCACAAAAACTATTTTAAAACAAGTATATTACAAGTATAATATTAAGAAGTATATTACTAATAGCATCCAGGAACATATTCAAAATAGTATACTTAAAAAGTATACTAAAGCAAACTTTAAGTATAATGCTTTTTCGGTATATTCTTTCAGCCTTATACTATAAATGCACTAAAGAAAAGTGTACTTTTAGGAAGTAGTACTTAAGTGAAACTTCAATAAAATAGACTTTAACATACTTACAAAAATATATACTTGAACATATTTTAAATAGTTTTTGTGAAAAGTATACTTTTAATAAGCATATTATAGTATATCTTAAAATAAATGCATATTGAGGATAATCTACTATAAATATACTGTAAAAGCACATATACTATAATAATTTAAAATATATTTAACATTAAATGTACTTAAGTTAAACAAAAATTAAACATTATATGAATACACTTTTGAAAAGCACATTTTAATTTAATCAAATATACATATATATATACTTTAATTACAATACTTACAGTATCTGAAGTACACTTTTGCTGATGTCATTAAAGTATACTATCATTACATTTATGGTGGCTAGAGGAAGTCCATTTCCCAGCATGCGCCCCAGTGCAAGCTGGGAAATGTGTGTTATTGTTCCTATTTGTGTTATTATTTGAATATGGGAATGCGTAGTGGGGTTATGCTATGGGTCATTGATTTTAGTGTTTTGTTGTGGTGCTATTTTGTGATTTATGGTATTTTATGTAATTTGTTAGTAAAACCATGAGTGTAAATGTCTGTTTGTTTAGTCAGTCTCTCTCCCCTTTTCCCATCCTTGCATATAACGTGAGTGTGTTGTTGATGGTTGCACCAACCGAGAATTGTCATGGCTCTTACAGACAACTAAACCACAAGCCTCCACGTTACATTGCTCTTCCATTCGTGTAGGTTAATTTTGAAAACATATTAAATTTCATTTCTCAGAAGTATATTGAATATACTCATTTGTACTTTTTATAAAATTCAATTTGAATGATGTTGTTTGGAAACATTTAAGTTGTACTTAATATACTAAAAGTTGCACTAAAGATATGCTAAAACATATCATTAATATACTTTTATGTACTTTTGCCCCCCAAAAAATACAATTTAATTACAAATATACAGTATCTCAAGTACACTTTTGCTGATGATCATTAAAGTATACTATCATTACATTTATAGTGCAATACCAATACATATCGATTACTAAATAACTATATACTGAGTATATAGAAATTATGTTTAAAATATACTATCAATGTATTACAAAAATATTTGGAGTATAAAATAAATGAATTTGAAGTATGTTTTTAATAGTTTCAAGTATACTATCAATTTATTACAAATATACTTGGAGTGTTAAAACAATTAATTTGAAGTATATTTTTAAAAGTTTCAAGTATACTATCAATGTATTACAAATATAATTGGAGTATACAATAAATTCGTTTGAAGTATGCTTTTAATAGTTGCAAGTATACTATAAATTTATTACAAATGTACTTGGAGTGTTAAAACAATGAAATTTAAGTATAATTTTAAAAGTTTCAAGTACATTATTGTAATAATGTAGTAATAATGTAGTTAAACTATGACAATAATGTGCTAAAATATACTTTCGACGTAATAATAGTATATTTTACATTCACTAACTGTGTACTTTTAGTTAATTTGAGTTGTAGTTTAAATGCATTATTATCCCAAATTTAAATTGTGTTATTTTGGAAAGACTTAAGTTGTACTTAGTATATTAAAAGTTGAACTAAAGATATTCTGAAACATATCTGTAATATACTTTTATGTACTTTCCCCTCCCAAAAAAATACAATTTAATTACAAATATACTTATAGTATCTGAAGTACAGTTTTGCTGATGTCATTAAAGTGTACTATCATTCAATTTATAGTGTATTACCAATACATATCAAGTACTAAATAAATAAATATAGAGTACATAGCAATTATGCTTAAAATATACTTTCAATGTAATAATAGTATATTCTAAATTAACTAACTGTACATTTAGTTAAATTGAGTTGTAGTTTAAATACATTATTATTACATTGAAAGTATATTTTAGCACATTTGGATTGTAGTTTAAATACTTTATTATTAAATTGATAGTATACTTGAAACTATTAAAAGTATACTTCACATTCATTTATTTTATACTCCAAGTACATTTGTAATACATTGATTGTATATTTTAAGTATAATTGCTATATACTCTATATATATTTATTTAGTACTTGATATGTATTTGTAATGCACTATAAATGTAATGAAAGTATACTTCAGCAATTGTACTTCAGATAAGTACATTTGTAATTAAATTGTATTTTTTTGGGGGGGGAAAGTACATAAAAGTATATTAAAGATATGTTTTAGCATATATTTAGTTCAACTTTTAATATACTAAGTACTACTTAAGTCTTTCCAAAATAAGACAATTTAAATGTAATTTATAAAAAGTACAAAAATAGTATATTAAGTATACTTCTGAAAAATATATTTAGTACATTTTTTTTTCACTTGGGTATGCATGCATCATTACACATTATACAACAGGTAGTTCCGACCAAGCAATCTGATTGGTTGAAATAGCTTTCTAGCCGTGCTTCAAACCAGCATCATATCACGGGCCTAATCACATTAAATAAATCACTCCGCACTGCAGTCCGCACCTGATTAGACCATATATGACACAGCTGTGCTGTGAAGTCACGCTGTGACTGTCTCACGGTAGGAAAACAAACAGACAGTACCCACCGCCGCCACCGGGCGGAGAACAAACAGCTACGCAAGATGGACTATGTTGTTAATTTTGACTTATTTGGTGGACTTACTGTTGATCAATGGTTAGAAGAGAGCACACTAAATCGCCTAAAATCCTATAATAAAAGGAATAACTGGAAAAAAGTGTGCTTTATTTCAATGGTAACATCCATACTGTATAAATATCCTCCTGTGTTAAAGTAAAATTACTCCCATTTCGTTAACAGTCCAGTGTATGTTATACTTTATCGTACGAAGGTATCGCACGGCAAAAATAGCCGATCTACAAGTTCACAAGGCATCGCCATCTTGACGCGTTGTGAGCTTGTAGATCAGTTATTTTGGCCACGTAACA
Organism: Gymnoscopelus braueri; assembly: GCF_963280865.1. Classification (NCBI taxonomy): domain Eukaryota; kingdom Metazoa; phylum Chordata; class Actinopteri; order Myctophiformes; family Myctophidae; genus Gymnoscopelus; species Gymnoscopelus braueri. The sequence continues at coordinate 26,863,598 of NC_137613.1, read as the reverse complement.
CGATCGTACGACGGAGCATATAGCCTACTGGAATCAGCTGTGTTGATGAGACGAGAGTCAGAGAGACAGAGTGCTGCGCTGCCACAGGGACTATTTTGTCTCAGTCAAATAAACTCTTCTCTTTACAGGGAAACGGATAAGCGAATTTTTTTTATTATGAATTGCCCCACAATATGAATACATTTGGATGTGTTTTGTTGGTAACTGTTGTATAATCGCAATATTACACTCGAGGGTGTGCTTTACCTTACATTATTAGCACTTCTGTGATCGCATCACAGGCGTGCTAATAATGACGGTAAAGCACACCCTCTCGTGTAATATTGCTTAATTCATGCCACACACACAAATGCACATTTTTAAAACAAAGGTTGTATTTAATTTTGATATTACTCCTTCATGTTGAAATAGTTTTAAATCCAAACGCTGTAACATGTTGTTAGGCTACATTGTTAAAGGCACCTGCGTCCTATAAAACAATCCTATAGCACAACCTCTGATGCAATACTGATATCTCAGTTGTAAATAAACATTAAAACAAATATTACATAATCACAGAAGATTAAAAAATACAAGATTGAAAAATATATGGCTTGAATGTTTTTCAGTCTTCAGTGCCCGGGCAGTGGATACTGCTAGTGCTAGAACTGAGGACAAAAGATAGAATTCTTTGTTTGTTGTTGTTATAATATTGATAGGCCTATCTCTCAAGGACTTTTGAACCATTACACAGCACCTTGCTATTGATTCCAAAACAAACTGCTACAGGTCCCAATACATTTAGCTGTTACCTTGCAGGCAGAGCAGCTGCTCAAAACAGAAAAGATAAAAAAAAGGGAGCCAAATTTGCTGTGACAAAGCGACAAGAATCAATGCGGCTTTCACTTCCTAAATGGAAGATAATAGTGTCACAGTGGAGGCGTGGTGGACTATCCAGCCAGTCCTGATTGATCTGTTACTACAACAGACCATGGTCCCACAAGGCATCTGTTCTCATTAGCTTCAACTGTCTCATAGTACACGCACACGCACGCACACACACACACAGAAAAAAACCTACACGCACACACTGTCGCGAGCACGCACTTGTCCGCACACACGCAATGTCAAACCTCAAAGAAAACAAGTAGTTGACAGGATGAGAGGGAGGAATCCTCAGAGAACTGAAGAACAGTAATCAGATCAAATTATTTCTGTATCTCTTCATCATTACAAAACCATCACCTCTAATACCAATGCTTTATCTAGTACAAACCTATACAAATTTGCATCTGTACAGTATGTATGTGTGTAGGCTATTTGTTAAGTGTGTAATGTCTGTGGAGGTGAGCACAACTACATTTGTGTTGCTATCTCAATCCAAGAACAGTGGCCCATGGTCAATCATAAGGGCAAGACGCTGAAAATAAATAACAGTAAAAGCAGTATATCTCTTTGTGTTCTCTCTTGGATTTTGAAATAACACCTTCTCTCTCTGTGCCATGTTTGTCTTCAATCATCAACCAACTAAAATAAGAATGATAAAAGCTATTGAAAGCGTAGAGAGAGAATCAGCCTTCTCTCTTCCCCTGTCACACAGACGAGGAGACAAACAAGTCGCAACCTATAAATATTTCAATGTTTAATTAGATGCAGCATTATGAGGACACCCAGGGGATGCGGCAGCAACAGCAGGTACAAAGTCAAATGCAAATCCATTTTGTCGATAAGCAACGATGCCTTTGGTTGCATGTGCATGATAGTACTGCCTGATAGTACTTAGTACATACATCAGCTGACAGCTACACCAAGAAGTATCAATATCTCTCAGGGGAAAGATGCATAGTGAACAAGAGTACCTTCACATAAAACATCTGTAGTGCACACAATTAGTGTTGACGTAATGTTTATATAATAATGGAAATGACCTCAAAATCTGATTCACTTGTAGGCCAAGATTATTATCACAATTCCCCATAATTTGGTGTTTTTCTTTATATCCATCTGTCCACCACTTTACTCACAATATATTTCAATCCAGGCAGCCAATCAAATACTGGTTGGATTACCATTGCTATGCTATTTAGTCCGTGAGCCAGGGGGGTTGGTCGTTATCACCTGAGGGGAATAATTTTAGAATATTTCATCAATACATTTTTATTTGATTTGATGTGATGCGATATAGGAAAACATTTGTTTTGTTAGTAACACATTTCTAGCTACGCGTCTTGGTGTGATCACCCACTAATGCTTCATTATGCTGCTCTGCTGTGTAGAGAAGAAGTTAATCAGTTAAGAAAGGACAAGGGTGGATGGCACATGAAAGGAGGTTTTTAAAATCTGTGGCAATCGGCAAACGTAGAGAGTGCACAAGAGGTCACATTTTCATTTGGAAGCTGTAAATATAATTGTAGCATTAAAGGGCACACCAATTAATGCTCTATTCTCAGACGTGGCTGCAAAGGAAAAGATTTCCCTACTACAAACATCTTGGCTACTGTATGTACGCTCTACTGATTTTGGTAACCCCATGGCCTTTCTTCTAGTGCCCAGAGAAATTGATTTTATTAATGTCATCTAATCAATAGAACAAGTTGAGGAAACAGCTATTAGTAACTATGGATACTGAATCCCTATACACTACTGTCCCCTGACCACTCACCAAAGATGCTGTTGCAAGAATTACACAACTTCAAAAAATAAACAGTTTCAGTTCTTTATCCTATGCCATCTGATCCAAATATAACAATATTTTTTAGACATACTGGTAATTGAACAGCCTAAAACAGTATACCACATCAGTCTTCAAATGAATATTTGGTATTTATGGCTATTACTGTAGGTCAGAGCCAAAAACCTCTGGCTTGAACTTTAAAATAAATTACTCTCACATAGGATAATTGAAGTGACGTATAGAGCCACATACACTGTCATGAACCAATACAGCCTGTCACAACAACAGCCACAACACCGACACACTGTAGATCCACATCAGTCTTCAATTCCAAAAGAACATTTGGAATCGATGGTTGTTATGTCAAAGCCCAAAACCTCTAGCTTGAACTTAAAAGGAAATAGCAAGCTCACACATAGGATACTGTTCCCTGTTACAACTCACTACCTTCAATGGCAGAAACAACCCAACATACAAACTACAGTAGATTCACATCAGCCTTCAATTCCAGAGCCAGAAACAGTCACTGACATGTTTCATTGCCACCCAGTCATTGGGTCCCAGTTTGAATCACATATACACACAGTATACAACACAAGCAGCAACAGCACAGCATACAACAACACAAGCAGCACAGTATACAACACAAGCAGCAGCAGCACAGTATACAACACAAGCAGCACAGTATACAACACAAGCAGCAGCAGCACAGTATACAACACAAGCAGCAGCAGCAGCAAAGAAAAACAATGTAAACAAGGTTCCTACTGTACCTTGAGCCGTCTTCTACTTGACTTCATCAGTTGTGCAAGTGATGGCCAGGTTCAAACTTTGGAACCCATGGAGAGATAAGACCTCACCTCGCTCTAGTTCATCTCCGGACGAGCCCTCCAGTGGCGTCTCCTGTCATCTCGATCCTCCATGCATCTGGCTACTAGCTCGCCAGTACTTTCCTCCTCTGCTGGGAGCTCCCGGTGTCAATGACACCGACCAGCCTCATTGTCCTGAATGCCATCTTCCCACTCAGCCTTGTCAGGCCAGCATAAACATGCTTGTTGGTAACATGTTCATCCTGGTTGATATTTAACCAGGATACTAGCACTGTCCTTAGGCCAAAATGTCCCCTTTCACACAAGCAAAATAAAATAAAGTAAAAAATGGAACTTGCTTAATGCACCCTCGGGGCAAAAAGTCAACTTTGCACAAAATCTAATAGGCGGATTACAGAATGTACCTGTAACTGATTTTGGTGACCCCGTACTAGTCTTTTCTTGATGACCCCCTTTGCTCTAGCTCCACTCTAAGGCAAAATACTTGTTTCTGTTTACAACATTTTATTTAACTTTAAAGCTTTTTCTATCCCAATGTGCAGATTGTGCACAATACAGAACCCCCCTCTCCAACTAGACATTTTGTTTTTGCATTCAGCTCCACTAGTGAAAGCATGGGGCCTTAATGATGGCAAAGTCAGTCAGTTCAAACCACCTATGTCCAGTTGGCTTTAAAGATCCTTCCAGATTGTTAGACTTTCCCAAATGCAGACAGACAGGCACAGGCAGAGTACTTCAATTCAAGAGTTTTTAATACAAAAAAACAACATGAGGAAACCACGATGAATACGCCTCTGACATATTGTAACAGATTGGCATAATCACTGACAAAACAGTGGAGTATATATAGACACAGGGAGTAACAGGACACAGGTGAAACTAACTGACATTCAACACAGGGATAGGCTAGAACTAAAAGGACACAGGTGTTAAACATAAGGTAATCACAGGACTGGTTAGACAAGACAGGTAACAGGAAACCCGGAGGCACTAGAACATTACTACAAAATAAGGTACGCAAGTGTAAAGCAAAACCTCACTAAGAAACAAAGAACAAAACATTACTTCAAAAATAAAGGAACACAACTGAAAAGTAAAACACTAACTAAAACTAGTAAACATAGAACACAAGAAAACAGAACAGGAGTACAGAACTGACACGATCCTGACAGTTTCCTTTGAGAGAATCATTCCTTCCCCACATTAGCATTCTTTCTTGGTACACAAGGCACCCGACATTGATTGATTGATTGAATACTTTACTTTGTTTGGTGGCATAGCAGTAGAACGAATTTAACCCCTTGTTCCAGCCAAATCTGGGTTGAACGTGATTTGTGGAGCTCCCACTGGTGTTGTGTTTGTGTACGTCTTTGACATTTTTGAAGTAGGTTGACAGGTACATGGGTGCCTTTGTGGTGTAGTGTATCTTGTAGAACAGGCCCATTGCAAGTTGCTGTTCTCTGTCCGATGAGTTGTAGATGTAAGGCCAAGCAGTAGCTTGACACCAATAAAGTCAGATTTATACTCTGTCATACGACAAAGTATAAATCAGCCATAAAGTCACTTTAATGAAGGCAATAGCTTCTCATTCTCGTCATTGTCTCTCAATGATTCAAGGCATTGATTCAGAGCATTTTCCTGCTGTACAAAAGACCTTAGGTGGATCATTATGGATTGCAGGCATAAGTAATTGACATATCAAGGTAATAATGCCTGTTCCAAGCCTCCAAAAATAATGAACACAGGTCTGAATTACTTTACACAACTTAACAGCTAATATAGGCATGTGGAATAGTACTATCAATTCTCCATTCAGCATGTAGGAAAAATCACACCCTGTGTGAAGTGGGCGGTGTCTTGCTAGCTAATCACTATAGACCGCCGAAGTCTGACGTCATTTACACATCCTTTGTTTGTCTACCTGGTTTGCAGTTTTCCACCCCCGTTCTGAATCCCATAGACGTATTGAATATCGCGTCAAATAAGAACTGTGTTCCAAAAATAAACACATGACCCCGGCGGGTTGACTCTTATGGATATGAAGCATCAACTGACGGTGAGAAAACGCTAATGTTACTTCCGCCGAATTAGTTACATTTTCGCCAGAAACAGACTGTATCAAATATAAGTGACTGACTATCATAAACGATACAGAACCTCCTCCCTGACAATAACGCCGACACGCGGTGTTTATTTTTGGACCACAATTCTTATATGAGACGATTCTAAGATGACCCAATGTTATTCTCCATAGAGAAATTACTTCCGCAAACCTGGGGATGAACGAGTGACGTCAGGACTTCGGTGCTCTATACTGAATGGAGTCAACCAATCATGTACAAAAAATAAATACATTTATTGAAACACTCTTTTGGGGTTTTTTTAAGTTATGGTTTCTTATATAGGGCTATGCACATGTGTCATGTGACACTGGCCAATCACAGTCCTGAATAGACTGTGATTGGCCAATCACGGTGCAGGGTTAGGCGGGGTACATTTTTGGCCAATCACAGCGCAGGATTTGTTGTAGAAATATCCAAACCTCACTTATAGGGGCGGTTTCACCGCCCAAAGATGGAGGGCAGATGTGCGTTAATCCTTCCGAAGGATTAACCCACACAAGGCCTCTAGCTCAGACGGTATCCCTGGCTGAGTCTTTATAGGTGTATGCAGACCAAATGGTGGTTGTCTTTGCAGACATCATCACCCGCTCCCTGCTCCAGTCTCACCACATGTTTTAAAAAGACCACCGTTGTTCCTGTCCCCAGGAAACCAAACGTGTTATGTTTAAATGATTACCACCCACATCACTTCTTCACTGCCTGTAAAATATGTATTTTTCATGTTAGGTCATAGTCAAGGTCATTCTATTATGCATAAAAATATACTAGTTTCAACAGAGAGCTGGCCCAGGTAATTGACATATGAGAAAAGTCATGACTGTGTTCACCGGCATGTCAAAAACTATTCAGAATGATTACAATTTCTGCAATAGTCACCAAAAAATGGAAATCTAACAAAAGGTAGATGCTGCTCCCTTCTTCTCGTGGCAGATTGACTAGACTACCAATGTAAGCTGTCACTCACAGGTGTCTGTCATTGTACGCTATTATGTTGATGACCAAGCCAAGGTGCCATTCAGAAACGTCACTGAAAAGCTCATTGCTCAAACTGATGATGGTGCAGCAGTCAGATATTAATGGCTTACCAGCCAAAGTACGAGAAGTGGCCCCATGTCTGACATTTTTGTGCATTGCTATTCTCATCAACTGAACGTTCTAAGACAGGGTTTGAAGTCTACAGAATCCCCAAGGCCAGGGAGTAATTTGCTGCGGTGAAAAAAATCTACCAAAAGAGTGATGACACTTGAGGATGCTGGGTGTGCAAAAGTGCCATGAAATGCTCCCAACACGTTTGAATGTAATAGGTAAATACAGTTGCCTCTATAACGCCAACAAGTTAATATTTCTATTCACCCTATTATTCAAGATCCCACTATGGATGACGACACCTCACACATGGCAGATGGCCGGAAGACAAGAATTTGAGTGCCTGATTTTACTTTTTACTGTTGAGGTGGTGTTTGCACACACAGATGTCATTTTTGACATTTTGCAGCACAAACTCATGTATGTGTCCTTTTGTAAAATGTGCATAGTTGAACCTGCATGGTGCATAAGATGGAGGAACTCAAATTAGAGAGGACCTTTGAGGCCATTTACTGTAACGTTGTGGACATCCAGAAGTGATACATAGAAGAAAGTGAAGACAGGGACAGCGGGATCCACAGCAGGCACGGTATACAAGCCACTGTGTATGACTCGATTCACAGCAGTCTTAGTTCTCAAATGGCACAGTGTATTAGACATCTGGACAGGTTGGGTTTCATTGAGCTTTTGGATACGGAAAAGTTTGAAACTTTCAATAGTTCCCAACTGGTGCATTAACTAACCTGTCAGAGACCTGTGGCCACTTCTTTGACCACGTCAAGTTGAAGGCAAAGCTGCAAGAGATCAAAAACTGTGTGATGCAATGCAGTTCATGAAAGTCAGCGGGCTACATAAAGCAGTGCCTGAGCTGTGCTGTGTAAGGTGGGTAAGACACGTTTTATCTATAAAGCGCCTTTCAAAACGAGAGTTACAAGGAGCTGTAAAATGTAAAATAATTACATGAAATAAAAACAGAATAAAATAGGAAGTTAAAAACATAAAAACAGAATAAAACAATAGACATAAAAACTGCACAGAAGGAAAACACATGACAAGACAAGCATCTTTTTAAAACAATCAACTGATTCTGTATTTTCTATTGCCAGGGGGTGGGGGGGTGATTCCATAGAGTGGGGGCTGCAAAATCTCAGTCACCCTTAGTTTTTAGCCTATAACTTTTGGTTAGGCTAATAGGCTGATAGTTAGAACGCCTTTGTCAGAAGACCTGAGTGATCTCACTGTGTCCTGCGGGCACAATAATTCAGATATGTAAATTGGGGCCAGCCTGTGTATTGCTTTATGTGATTAGAAGAAATGTAGAATCAATTCTGCAGTCAATGGGTCACCAGTGTAATGCGGCAAGCGCTTGTGTAATGTGTGACCTGCTGTTAGTTAAGTCTAGCAGCCGCATTTTGTACCAACTGGAGTCGAGACACAAAGGAGCGATTCAGGGTGGTGAACAGTGAATTACAGCAGGACAGCATTTCCTTTCTTTTATTGAATTGTTTTGGCTTTTATACCTTTATTGATAGAACACAGTGAAGATAGACAGGAAGCAAGGAGAGAGAGACAGGGAGTGACTTGCAGCAAAGGTCGTTGGGATTGGGATTCGAACCTGTGACACACTGTCAGGCTTAGAGCCTAAATGTGGTATGTGCCTGGTCCGCTAGGCCAGCGGGCACCCCTATAGAACAACATTTCCTGCCAAATTTGCTGGGGTTGAGAGAAGCTTCTCCTGCCATAAGAGGATCAAAAAGCTATACAAGGAACACCATGGGACAAGGACGATAGAAGAATATATGGCTCTCCATTTAGAGGAAGATACGGAAGTCCCTCCAGAAAAACCCTCATTGTATGACAAGGCCACAGATCACTTTGCCACCCAGACAACCAGGCTAATTGAAGAAAACACACACACACACACACGCACACGCACACGCACACGCACACACTCGCACGTGCACAAACATGTAAGATGAATCAGCTCTCTACAACAGTAGTCTTCAGTCCCTCACCAGACCACCAGAGCGGTGAGTATTTAGTGTTAACTTTTTAGAGAGGAATAGTTGGCTTTCAAGGAACTGTGTTTCATTTTTGAATAATATTCGAATCATGTGAACCTCTTTATTTCCCCCCGGATTAAATGACCTGTCTAACACCATGCAGCCATGATCTCAGAAGGAATTATTGCAACATAATAAAAACATCCATCAATCAATCAATCAATCAAACAATCAATCAAACAATGATAGTATTTAAATCCACAATGACTGATGGCAAGACTAGGGATGAGCTTTATCTGTTTTCTTTCAGTAGTTGATATGGACATTTTCATATTCCAAAAATATAATTGTTTAAAGGGGCCAACAATTCGATCATAACCTTTTTTCACACACTACTGGCTCCAAATGTTTACATTTGTGTAGACATCTGTAGCATGTTGAGATATGAATAAATTGCTCTCAAACTTCAACAATTCAACTGTTTGCCCATAGTATTGCCAATTTGCTAAAGCCATTTATATGGCTACAGGTAAGGGATCAGGCCAACAATCCATGATATTAACATAAGCAGTATAGGAGATTTAACCACATGAACCCTAATGTCCTTCTTCTAGGACCAACATTTGCCAAAGAATTGCCGATATACAAGCTCACAACGCATCAAAATGCAACACATTGTGAGCTTGATTAAGTGAATTTGGTGTAGAAGGAAAAAGGAGGGCGCCTACTATAGACACTTTTGTGCTGGACTTAGAGTACCATGACCTTATGCAAACCATAGCCTGCTTTCCATGCAGTGTTTATAATGTGTATCAAAGAACATAAGCATGTCCACAGGGGATAGGCACGTATTAGAGATACACAGATTATAGTCATATCAACAGACACCGCGGTTGATCTCGGTAGGGACGGATTGAGTCATAAAAATTATCATTGTGATTAATTGTGGATGGGTTGCGGTGGGTGAAATAATACATAATTTATGAGGAAAATATTAATTTGAGTGTCTCATCTTCCCATTCTGTGAATTCAACCTGCTGTCATGTCCACCTACAACTGGAGATTAGGTTTATTAATGCAGTGTGCAATGCACATTTATGCCAAAGATACAGCAGCATAGCTTCATTGAAATCTCCATCCACGCTGACAGAATCGGTCAGGATAATTGATGTTCTGTGCACGCACGCACGCACGCACGCACGCACGCACGCACGCACGCACGCACGCACGCACGGACACACACACACGGTGCAGATCCACTAAATACTGTATAACGAAATAAATACTTCCAGTTAATGGAGAAAATGTATCTATGTTATTATCATTTCGCCCTCTTTCTCCCCCAAATAAACGTAAGATAGGCTACTCAGGTATCTGTCCCTGTAAAAGTCTTAGTACGTTTGCCAGGTGTGTCCACTGCGTTCACAAATCGAGAATGGTAAAGTTTCATGGCGGGGGAGAGCATGTAGCTACTGCAGTAAAAACTGATGTCAAATTTGGGCTTCTCACTGTACTGTATTGAAATGATTAATGAATTAAATTATTAATTATTTATGGCCATGCATGTCCTAGGTGGGTGTGGGTCTATAATTAGAGGAGATAATTTGTTGGGCTGGATGGCGCGTGGATGATTTATGTGTACAATGTACTGTATATGCCGATTTGGATGACTTCAGGGCCGATCCGCACATCTCGAGTGCATATGGAGCCTGTTTGTTGTGCACCTGCCCTGCAGTGGAAAATTCTGAGCTGGAACCAAGGTAGTGTGTATCACCAGGTACTGCTTAGCAAGGATGCTGAGCCACTTGTAATGGTATGGGTTTCCATCAGGTGAAATCATAGCAGTATAGATTCCAAGTGTAGCAGAGTAGCTTAGCCTGAAGCCCAAAAGCCTAATATCTCCCTTGACCAAGGAGGGGATTCCCGCTTGAAATACATAAGCGGTAGATGTTTGGATTTAACCCAAGCCTCATGTGGGAACTCCCAGTTTGGGTGTTACAAGAATCCAACAACCTTTCAGCACACTTATGATGTGCACCAAAACACACTCATCCCACCAGGAAGTGTACTCTCAGTGTTAAATGAACACTTAGGATTTTACTGCTGTGTATAAGTTCTGTATTTGTGTTTGGGAAATGTGGATACTGAAACAACCCTATTTCCCTTAAAGGAGCACTTCACCTATTTTCAACCGTATCTTCATTGGTCCTAGCTCGTTATAAGATAGCACAATATCCGTCTAAACACGGCAAGCAAATTGAAACTATAGCCTTTCAATTCTTAGTTAGCATGCCATGCTGATAGAATATGTTCTTGCATTAATAAAAAATGAATACATTGATTGAAATTACATTTGATTGATTGAATATTTTACTGACAGTTTCAAAAGTACATCGGTACGTAAAAAAATCACACCCAGTGTGAAGTGGGCGGTGTGGTCACAGTGATGGAAGTTCACTTAAAGAAAAGTAATATTTCTGAAGTGGGTGGTGCTATTTATTAACAATAAACAATAAATAAACAATGGTTGGTCCACAATGGGTGATTCACTTAAAAAAAAACATAAATGTGTTTTTTTTTTAAACTATAAATGTGTTTGTTTAAGTGCATGGTCCTATTTATAGGGCTATGCACATGTGTCATGTGTTTCACTAGCCAATCACAGTCCTGAATAGAGTCAGCCAATAAAGTCAGCCAATCATATTACAGCTAGCATTGAATGTGTAGGGGTTAGGGGTGTACAATGGTGGCCAATCACGGTGCAGGGTTAGGGGGGTACAATGGTGGCCAGTGATTTGCATTGAATGTGTAGGGGTTAGGGGTGTAGGGGGGTACAATGGTGGCCAATCACAGTGCAGCGAATGTCGATGTCCAAACCTCACATATAGGGGCGGTTGCACCGCCCAAAAAACACAGAATGGATATCAAAATATGCTGTTTAAAACAATTCATCACCAAACCTACCTACCAGAGCACAGAGCGAGTAGACAGAATTAGTGCCATATTATACTGAGAATTAGTGAGGACCGAATATATGAAGAAAATGGGTGAAGGTGAAGTGGTCCTATAAGGGATAATTAAGTTTGATCATATCTATTGAATGTTAAGGAGTATACTTCCTAGAATACGTCTCCAGTTCAAAGATAACAGCTGTGCTTAAATCCTGTCTTTGTTTGGGAAATGTGGCTAATGAAATATTTCCCTTAAGGGATAATTAAGTTTGATCGAATCTATAGAGTGTTAAGGAGTATACTAGTGATAAAAGCTCCCTCACCACGGGGAAGTTGTGTGTCAAGGAGAGAAGAGATGGTGTCTATAGGCATCTGATGACCTTTTCCAAAGTCTTCTGCACTGGAGTAGCACCAGTGGCGGAACAACTCAAAGCCGGGCCGGGAGGCACAGCACAGTGATCAGGCCCCCCCTGCGCATGCACATCCCGCGCACATCCCCGCGTACATCCCGCGCGCGGGTTTTCGGCGGATTCGGTCACTTTTTGGGGGCCTTTTTGTCACTTTATTTCGGTTTTAGGGTTAGGGTAGGGTTAGGTTAGGGTTATGTTGTTTAATTCTTATTTTTGCCTGATTTTACCGATTTATTATCTGACGGCCCGTGCCCTCCTGGGTCGCGGGCCCGGAGGCGGCCGCCTCCCTGGCCTCCCCGGACGCTCCGCCACTGAGTAGCACTAACCCACCAGCAAGTCCAGTGGAAAGCCACAGTACTGTTCATCAGCACTCCTACAGTGCGGTGAAAGAACAGTTGACAGTTTTTATTAAGCTAAAGTGCAACAAGCACACCGAACTGTCACCTTCAGAGACCTTGCTACAGAAGCAACTGAACATAAAATTGGCTGCCAATTGCTACAGATGTCGTGGCTCAGAAGACATGGACATCAGGGCACGAAGGAACTAAAAAGACTTAAGGTCCTTACACACCGGGGCGAATTCTTCATGCGAATAAATACGTTTTTTTTTAAAACCTTATAAAGTCAATGCAAGCGTCCACATCAGTTTCGCGAAGCGAAAAAGCGTCTTTTAATTATTCGGAACGAGTCCGAATTTTGCGTATATTCGCATATTCGCCGGTGTGTAAGGACCTTTAGGACCTTCATTTGTTCAGAATGGCTACAAACCAACAAGGGTGAGGCCCACCAGAAGCACCTGCCATGTTCCTCATTGACAGTAATGTTATTAGTGTATTCAAAGCTACATTGTCTTTGAATAAATAAGGCTACGGTATGGGTATGTCATAAACAAATGATAACCCGGCCCCAATTTTTATCCAACTATTGTCACTGATGAATACATGTTGGGCTAATAATATCCACACTTCCATAGTTACTTTTACTGTAAGTTATTGCATGTATAGACTTGTATAATGAGATCCTGTTACGTACAGTACTTGCTGAGAAGAGAAGATTTTGACCAACTGTGAGACAAAATGGATCTGACTGCTACAAATAAAAGCCACAAACTCAATCAAAAGCAGCCATCTTGCAGCCACCCTACAAATGACCTAATTAAGCACATTTTGTTATGTTACTTAATTATGTTACTCTGTCAAGGGCGCACACAACCTGAGTTTATCAGCCGGCAGCCATAGTTTGGTGTGACCGCGCCCTATAATACCTCTTTTTGGGGGGTTTCATGTGAGTAGAATCCATTTCTGATGTTGATTATAAGGTGATTATAAGGTTCATGTCATGTCTGAACATGAAAGTCGCTCTGGAAAAGAGCTTTTGCTAAATGACTAAATTGTAAATTGTTAGGCAGTGTCAAATGGTAGCTCTGAAGTTTATTGAGAACACAGAGAATATATATCTTTTCACAATTATAACAGTTACAGAAGTACACTAGGCAAGATAGTAGGGATAGGAATAGAAAAGATGATGATCTCAAACTGTATGTTAGGCATACAGGACATTGTCCTGATGAGAAGAAAAGCATAATGTGCAGAGAAAGCACAAAAACATATCAATATGATTACAGAGTTTAAAAGTGATGTTATAAGATGACCGGTGCTGGGATGTGGGTCGAGACATATTATAATCAAACACACAATCTTACATAACAAAGTGACATTCATTCTCAAATGTACAGTATGCGTCCGAATCAGAATCAACATAATATGTTGATTTCCTGTCATCTGTACAAGAAAATAAATTACATAGGATGGAAACAAAATGAAGATTTGAGCAAGGAGGTTGGATAATAGGCTTGGCACACACAATGGCTACAAATAATGCATTGAAAGATGTTCAAAATATACTGTAAGGTCTCAGCTTTCATGATTCTCCTCTCATAGTCTGAACATTTTGGTATCACTTCATGTAGTCTTTCCAAATGCCTTCACTGTTGTCTGCCTTATACTAGGTCAATAAATTATCATAGTGATTCAATGTGAATGCCAGTTCATTCACTATTTTGACCAAACTATTGGACTCTACTTATACATAAAGAACCTAGAGCAAATTAAAGTATATATTGAATAATAACATGATTCAACTTAACTTAACATTAACTATTTGGTTATCAGTCTTCCTTCTAGTTCAAACTTACTTCTAATCTATCTATAATTTCCACAAGTCTGTCTGTCTGTCTGTCTGTCTGTCTGTCTGTCTGTCTGTCTGTCTGTCTGTCTGTCTGTCTGTCTGTCTGTCGTTTGCGAATCTCCAGAGCCACTCAACCGATCGACTTCACACTAGGTGGGTGTCTTGTAGAGGATCCAAGGAAGTGTGGTTTCAAGCGTGAAGACCATATGATGTGCAGTTCTCCAGAAATGCACGACTCTGAACTGGCCTGCAGGTATGTGCGCTACACTAGCAAATCTGATAATTTTCAAATGCCTGACTTTCAGTGAGGTTTAAAGGAGTAGTTCACCCAAAAAAATCATGGAGATTTCTTTGTTTTTGTCACATTCCTAAGCCAATAATTTGATGACCGGCGGTCTCTCCGGTAGGAGACTCAAAGAGTCTCCTTTGAGTCTCCTACCGGATACTTTAGCTTCTTTCCGCCGGTCATCAAATTATTGGCTTAGGAATGCGACAAAAAAAACCAAATCTCCATGAATTCAATGCTTCATGGGGTGTGTAATTTAAATAAAATAAGTAATGTTTTGGGTGAACTACTCCTTTAATGAAAACAGTCTCGTCACTCTTGTTTGTCTTGCGCTAGTTCAAAAACGTCTTGTGACATCATAGCCAGTTCACTATTCATACATAAAGAACCTACGCTCGTCGCTCAGTAGCGGATAAGTGATAGCAGATAATAAAAAGAGAGAAAATTCAACTAACTACTTTTAACTTAGTATATTAAACGTGACTCGTCTTCTCTCTACTATAATCAGTCATCTTCACAGACATCTGTTTTCTTTTTCTTGTGGAAGATCTTTCCATCTGGCTGGATCTTCCATCTCATTTGGAAGTCTCCATGAAGTCCTTGTTCTGCCATTCTCTTCTTGATCTGAAAGAAATATGTAGAGAAGAATACTGTATGCATTTAGATAACTTGGGTGCATTTGGCGAAAGTGTTTACTTTTGTTCAGTGGTGTAAAGTAACTAAGTACATTTACTCAAGTACTGTACTTAAGTATTGTCTATACTTTTACTTCTACTACACTACATCTCAGAGGCAAATATTGTACTTTTACTCCACTACAATTATTTGAAAAGTTTAGTTATTAGATACTTTGCAGATATACATTATTACATTATAAAATATACATTAAGCCCTATTTTATACCGTGGCTATTTGAAAATAGCCGATCTACAAGCTTGTAGCTTGCAGATCTGCTATTTTCAAACCTTTTAGTACTTTTACTTTTGGTACTTTAAGTACATTTTGATACCAATACTTTTGTACTTTTACTCAAGTACATTTTTAATTCCAGACTTTCACTTGTAACAGAGTACTTCCACATTGCAGTATTGATACTTTTACTTAAGTAAAACATTTGAGTAAATTTTTCCACCACTCTGAATGTGGTCCCATGCACATCACTCACCTGCTCCATGATGGCCTCCCGGGCCGCAGGGTCATTCAGGTCAACAGATCCCGCTGGACTCAACTCGATCTTCACCACCCTCTTCATAGCATCTGGAACGACTGAATGGATATAGCGATGGTGTCATTCTGTTCAGCCCTTCAAACGTCACGATAAGCACTTGCTTTAGCCATTAAAACCGGGAAACGCATCATGTGTAACCACTTTAACCATAATTTTATACTTTTATACTATGACTATATAGCAGAATGTAGAAGCTCATAGCGCGGCATTTTTTTTGTTTTGCTTTTTATGCCTTTTATTTATAGAGAGGGATAGGGAAAGCAGGCTGTCAGGAAATGGGGAGACGCAGCAAAGGTCGTCGGGAACGGGAGTCAAACCCTGGACAACATATTTTGAGATGGGGCTCCGCGGCCAAATACATATAATTTTGGGGGGCCCTTGACATGAAAAGGTTTGAGAACCACTGATTATAGCAACATACGTTTTTTTTTTTAGGATGTAGAAGACATTTGTAGAATCCCCCAGAAGCAAAGATTTGAGTTACAAATGTTCGTTTTAAAGATATACAATCAACGATTTGCGCACATTTTCATGATTAAAAAAAAAGAAAATGCAGATCTACAAGCTCATAGCGCGGCACTTGGTGCCACGCTATGAGCTTGTATATCTATTTTTGAATAGCCAAAGCATAATGGCTATAACCATTATAGATAATAACAAATTCTAAAATGACACGTTTCCGGATTAAATGGGTTAATAATGATGCATTAACGGCACTCACCTTCATAACAAACGAAAGGAAGCTTCTCACTGCAGTCAACTTTTTTCCATTCTTTATTCAAAACAGAGGCACATGGATCCATCTCAGGGTGACCTGTTCCTAACCAGTCACTACCAGGAATGCCACCGTCTGGCCACCTACTGAATGTCGAGTTGCTGTTGTCAGACCACTTCCAGAATCTGTGCAAGCCGATCCATGCATGTGTGTCGACTAAACTGCTAGCTTTTTTGTTCTCCTCTATGTTTGTAATGTAGGCCAAGTCTGTATAGTTCTCCCTGCAGTATTTCTGGCCATCAAACCAGCTCATTTTGGTGGTCACTAGTATGTATTTGTCAGAAGCTGCTGGACGGAAACACACAAAGATACAAGAAATTACACGTAGAGAAACTTTCTCTAAAGTTGAAATATAATGAAAGATAATCTCAATAGTCTATGCAAACTGACCCTCTTTGATTCAGTATGAAAATTGGTCATACCATTGTATCAGATTTAGAGGGAAACACAAGTCTAACATATCTTTAAACTTAAGTTTAAACTTGAGTACAGTACGTATGACCTACATACTGTACATTATGTTCGTAGTTCATATACAGTTTAGAAACTTTTTTCAAACTTATATTGTGCAGCGTTGTGTCTCACCTTTGCTATAGCATAACACATTGTCCAGAGTTTTACATTCATAGTCACTCCACGGTCCGACGTCTGATGTATGTACCTTGGCACAAGACTGCACATGTCCATAATTTGGTTGATCGCTATTCCAACGTCTGAATGTGGTCTCATTTAGAGACCACTCCCATCTGCCACGAAACCCTATCCAGAATTGTGGATCATTTCCTGTTACACTGATCATTGCAGCCATGTTGTCATCATTTTCAATGGTGGCCAAGTCGATGAAGTGTTCTCTGCAGTATTGCTGAGCTTCAGTCCAGGTCTTGTTCAGGTTCACATAGTGGTACTTCGTGGAGTGGTACTGCATGGGGGAGCTAGAGCAAAGACTCCACAGCCCTGATAGGAGACAAAGTGTTAGGGTCTAACAAATGTGTAATTTTAGCTGGAAACGGTTTGAGGTATCAAGCACTATACTGAATATCACTAACCTGAGAGCAGTATGATGAGCACTGTCATGGCTTTGGCCTACACTTTTGCTGTGAAATGATAATCAACAGTATCATCTATCAACATCATAATCATCATCATCATCAGTGGCAGCACTGGCATTACTGAGCAGTATATCTATAGTAGGGGGCACTAAGTGAAAAATATTTACGCGGCGGATAAAAGCATGAAATTTGATACAGATGTCCCTTGGGTCATCCTAAAACATCCTAGAAGGGGTGCCCAAAAAAGTCTTCAACAGGAAGTGAGTTATTGACTAAATTGAAAATGGCCACCTACAGTGTTGGCGATTGACTCAAAAAGCCTATAGAATCTCCAAAAAGCATACAATTTGGCACATATGTCCCTTGGGTCATCCTAACACATCCTAGAAGGGGTGCCCAAAATAATCTGAAACAGGAAGTGAGTTATTGACTAAATTGAAAATGGCCGCCTACAGTGTTGAAAGATGATGCAAGATACCTAAAGAATCTCATAAAAGCATGAAATGTGGTACAAATGTCCCTTGGGTGATCTGAACGCATCCTACAAGGGGTGCCCAAAAAGGTTTTAAACAGCAAGTGACCGCCTAAAGCAGTTGACACAAAAGAAAACATAAAGGGACGTCATAAAAGTGTATAATTTGGTACGTACATTGAGTGCTTCTTAATATATCCTAGAAGGGGTTATTTATTTGTTTGTTTGCTTGTTTATTAAACTTTTTAGGAAGGGACCATGTTGAAGAAATTCTAAATGGCTGTTTAAACAGTTGACCATGGCAGTCTGCATATTATGCAGACTCAATACAACAGGTTATGCAGTGCATAACCTGCCGTATTTTGTAGTCTACCTTCTGTTTTCATTTCTACATCACTTATTTATTTTACTTTCTGCATTATTTTTTTATTGTACTCTTTGAATCTTCTTTATTTATCTAACTCTCTGCATATTCTTATTTATTTTACTCTGCATCTTATCTTACTCTGCATATTCTTATTTTACTCTCTGCATCTTATTTATTTTGCACTCTACATCTTCTTGCTTGTTTTACACTCTATCTTCTCATGTATTTTCTTCTTGATCATTACTGTTTTTTTGTGATTAGTGTTTAGTAACTACATGTATTCATGTGTGCCATTTCGCAATTACCAGCACATTGGCATAATGCTCTGCAAGGTAACCCAGCATCCCGGCATCTACACTTTCTCGAACAGAGCGGCTCAGCTTTGCAGCCACACAGTTCTCTACAAACTTAAGCAGCCTCTGGCAAGAGTGTCCATAAAGGTGTCCACGAATCAGCGACTTTAATCCATCCATATTTGTCAGGAGATGGTAGAGATTGCATAGCTTTCAGGCTTCTGGACCAAATGCCAGATTGGCTGCTCGATTTGAATATTGTAGCAGTGCAGCCCGTGTGGGAGGAGTGTTTTCCATTGAGAGACTATTAAAACTTTTTTTGGCACCCCTTAGGATGCATTCAGATCACCCAAGGGACATTTGTACCAAATGTCATGCTTTTATGAGATTATTTTTTATGAGTGTATTTTGCATCATCTGTCAACACTGTACACGGCCATTTTCAATTTAGTCAATAACTCACTTCCTGTTTCAGATAATTTCAGGCACCCCTTCTAGGATGTTAGGATGACCCAAGGGACATGTATGCCAAATTGTATGCTTTTATGAGATTCTTTAGTTGTCTTTTGAGTCAATCGACAACACTGTAGGCGGTCATTTTCAATTTTGTCAATGACTCACTTCCTGTTTAAGATTTTTTTGGGCACTCCTTCTGGGATGTCTTGGGATGACCCAAGGGACATGTATGCCAAATTGTATGCTTTTATGAGATTCTTTAGTTGTCTTTTGAGTCAATAGATAACACTGTAGGCGGCCATTTTCAATTTTGTCAATAACTCAGTTCCTGCTTAAGATTGTTTTAGGCACCCCTTCTAGGATGTCTTAGGATGACCAAAAGGACATGTGTGCCAAATTGTATGCTTTTATGAGATTCTTTAGTTGTCTTTTGAGTCAATCGACAACACTAGGCGGCCATTTTCAATTTAGTCAATAACTCACTTCCTGTTTCAGATTCCTTTGGGCTCCCCTTCTAGGATGTCTTAGGATGACCCAAGGGACATATGTGCCAAATTGTATGCTTTTTGGAGATTCTTTTGGTGTCTTTTGAGTCAACGGTCAACAGTTTAGGTGGCCATTTTGAATTTTGTCCATAACTCACTTCCTGTTTAAGATTTTTTTGGGCACCCCTTCTAGGATGTTTTAGGATGACCCAAGGGACATCTGTATCAAATTTCATGCTTTTATCCGCCGCGTAACGATTTGGCCATTTTTGGTGGTTAGTACCCCCTACTACTAAAGGTGACACCAGTGTGGTCATTACACAAAATTCTGTTAAATCCTATCCTATCACAAGATAGGATGACATTACAACATTTGCCATTACAGAATTGTGTGTGCGGTGGGTGGATCTTATCTTCGCAGTAGATAGGAATTTTATTACAGAGGTATACTAATTTAATTTAGGAATCCTAATTTAGATTGGCACAGAATCTGTCTTAAATTCTAAATTCTGTGTTAAGCAGAGTCAAGTATACTGTGAGTCATAGTCAGAAGATGATGCTCTTCACTGATAATGTTTTGATGAGAATATACAGAATTCCCAGACATCTTATTTTCTGTGTCCTGTTCACAGAGCTGCCTGTTGTTTAACAAAACAGTGATGCGTTTTTTGCTCAGGGAGAGACAGAAGACAAGTCACCCAGGATATTTGTGCTATTGTGTCACAATGCATACCAAAGGTAGTGTCACAGGAGGTAGATTTGACCGCTAGGTTCCCAGTTTGATCCCGGCCTCCCCCAGAGTTTGTCGAAGTGTCCTTGAGCAAGACAATGACACTGAACCCCTAATTGCTCCTGATGAGCAGGTTGGTGCCTTGCATGGTTTCCTCCGCCGTCGGTGTATGAATGTGTGAATGGGTGAATGTAATGCACATTGTAAAGCACCTTGGTTAAAGGCGCTATATAAATGCACAATTTAACCTTTTACCATACGATTCCCACATTAATGGCCCTTCTCTTTTTACTTACTTACTAGACACTGGTAACAAACATAATCTAACCAATTAAAAAGCATAACACTGTAGTGTCCATTCTAACCATAAATACAGACATAAGCAAATGATTTCTTATTCATATTTAGAATTTTCACAAATATATAAGACTTCCTAAATTAAGATAGGAGGTGTGAGAAGGTGCTCATGTATTTTCTTCTTGATCATTACTGTTTTTTTGTGATTAGTGTTTAGTAACTACATGTATTCATGTGTGCCATTTCGCAATTACCAGCACATTGGCATAATGCTCTGCAAGGTAACCCAGCATCCCGGCATCTACACTTTCTCGAACAGAACGGCTCAGCTTTGCAGCCACACTTGAGTTCTCTATTGTAAAGCACCTTGGTTAAAGGCGCTATATAAATGCACAATTTAACCTTTTACCATACGATTCCCACATTAATGGCCCTTCTCTTTTTACTTACTTACTAGACACTGGTAACAAACATAATCTAACCAATTAAAAAGCATAACACTGTAGTGTCCATTCTAAC
Source organism: Gymnoscopelus braueri (assembly GCF_963280865.1). Classification (NCBI taxonomy): domain Eukaryota; kingdom Metazoa; phylum Chordata; class Actinopteri; order Myctophiformes; family Myctophidae; genus Gymnoscopelus; species Gymnoscopelus braueri. The sequence continues at coordinate 26,842,398 of NC_137613.1, read as the reverse complement.
CATAAATACAGGCATAAGCAAATTATTTCTTATTCATATTTAGAATTTTCACAAATATATAAGACTTCCAAAATTAAGATAGGAGGTGTGAGAAGGTGCTTGGGTGACGCATGGCTAAAGTACCTATCTACCCCCTATCTACCGCCACAGAGTCTTGGAATGCACTGTGGTGCGTGGACAAGTATCAATACAAACACAACTGGCCATGTTTGGGGGAGGGAAGCCATGGCAGAGAGCGCTAGTGACTCCTACGGCCTGAGGCAGCACCTGTCAGCAGGTGGTGATGAACAGGAGGAGTATACTGTAGGACAGAGGCGCTATATACGCCCCATTGGCAGGTGTGCCAGTATGGTACACGAGCTGTACAGCAATGGCATCACAGAAATGTGTGGGGAGGGTTATTGCATTATAACTACGTAAACATAATAGTTTTTGTTTTTTTTTGTAAAAAAAGAAAATAATAATACTAATTAATATTATTATAGTGGTATAATAATAGAAGATAGGACTTAGATAACACAACCATGAGCTTAGCATTTTGCTTAACTATGATGTTTTTTTTTGTTATTGTATATTATTGTTTGTCTTTAAATGTCTCGATGAATTGAATACCCCCCCCCCCCCCCCCAGGGTATCTTTGACATTTAGAACTAGATAAAGACAAACAGGTCTCCTGGGCCTTAGAATGCAATTAGTCATTTGATTCAGTATGTGTTTATACTGATCCTTTCAATCTCTTATACGCATTTGATTACTCTATGAATGGACCACTGAATATGAAAAATAAAAACTTATAAACATACCTGATGAGGATTATGTTCAGCCTTTCTTTCTCTCTCTCTCTCTCTCTCTCTCTCTCTCTCTCTCTCTCTCTCTCTCACACACAGTCAGGACTGAGCTTTTATTTAAACTAGACCTTGAAGTTACAGGCTTTAAAGGAGGAAGACCCTAACCACCAAACATGTGAACAACTTGAAAATAATGCATAGAGGGCTTATTCAAAGTAGCATAATCTGTAGATGCAAACAAAGTGTATGGAAGCGCACCCAGGCATGAGTAAGTGCACCCATTTGAGTAATTCAAATGAGGAGATTACCTTGGCACACCAACAATGAATAGGATGGTATCAAAGCACAATGTTGATTTAGAACTGGTATCATTAAACAGAGTCAAGCTATGAAGTCCATGTGTCATGTAAAGTATCACAATCTACATTTGCTATCGGATAGGACAAAATAAGCCAAGACACCAGTCAAATCCAACATGGTCTCACACCAAAGCAATTCAACATTGTATGAATCACAATGTGTACAAGTGTAATTACAACATATTCAACTTCATTGTCACATCACAAGTTTACAGGTGTAAAAGAGTGGGCGAAATTCTTTTTTGTACAAAATCCCAATCTTTTGCAGTTTTAAGAAAACAGTTTTACGGGTAAAGACTATAAAAAGGAAAATAAAGTCTGATAAGTAAGAAGGCACAATATCAACTATATAACATCAAATAAGGTGCATGGTCAAAATTGAAATAAAATCAGAAAAGTATCCCCCCTTGATCGCAGATGCCTGCCAGGCGGTGTTGCCTGCCAAGGGCTGTGTCAGTCGTGGGGTGCAGACATCTAGCATGTGTGGCAACCTGTATGGGTGTAATTGCCTTTGGCCCTGTGTTGTTTAGAGGCGCCTAAATATGTGATTAAGATTTGGAGCAGATGGGATGCTGCTTTCATGATCGGTGGCAAAAGGGGCCCTTCCTGCAAGCCAATAGTAGCCAATCAGAATTGAATCTGAGAAATCTGACGGATTAATCTGTATTACATGACTACAGAGATAATGTGTACTCATTTGTGTGAGTTTTGGACAAAATCTGTAACAGAATTGGGCCCAATTCATTAGACAACGGGAAATTATTATTTTTATTATGCCATATGCGTAGATCATAATATACAAGCTCATAGCTTGCTATACTATGAGCTTGTAGATCTGCTATTTTTTTTTTTATCGTGAAAATTTGTGCAAATCTTTGAATATATATTTCTTTAAAGCAAACATTTTTAACTCAAATCTTTGCTTCTGGGGGTCCCTGGAACAAAATATTTTTTAGATGGCAGTCCGCGGCCAAATACATGTAATTTTGGGGGTCCTTGACATGAAAAAGTTTGAGCACCACTGATATTATAGCAACATACGTTTTTCAGAAGGATTTAGAAGACATTTGTAGATGCATTCCCGGATTGAATGGGTTAAGATGTTTGGCCTAAGTGGCGGAAGTCCCGGGTTTGAGTGAAACATGAGTTTAACATAGCTTAAACTTAACATTCAGAGTGATTGCAGCCTACATACTGCACATGTTCATAGTTCACATACAGTTTAGATGCATGCTTCAACTCTACTGTGAAAGGTTGTGTCTCACCATTGCTGTAGCATATCACCCTGTGTGATTCTGTACAGGAAGCGTCTTTCCACTTCATGCTTTCATGTATCAGGGCACAAGAACTGCTCTTTAACAATGTCTGGGTCACCATCTGCCCAATATCTGAAGTCAGTCTCTCCATCAGTGTGTATATGGATCCTTTCAATCTCTTAAATTCACTTGATTACTCTATTTATTGGCCCACCCAATATGAATTCAATTTAAAAGTCACAGTCAGGACTGGGCATTTATTTACACGGGACATTGAAGTTACAGGCTTTAAAGGAGATAGACCCCATGCAGCTACCAAAGATGCAAACAACTTGAAAATAATAGTTGAGAGGACTTATTCAAAGTAGAATTATGCAAACAAGTGTATGGAAGTGCACCCAGGCTTGAGTAAGTGCACCCATTAGAGTAATTCAAATGAGGAGATTACCTTGACACACAAATGAATAGCATGGTATCAAATCACAATTAGAAATCGTATCATTAAACAGAGTCAAGCTGTGACTTCCATGTGTTATGTACAGTAAAGTATTGGTATCTAAATTTGCTATCGGATAGGACATAATACTGTTTAAGTCAAGCCACTACTAGTATAAATCCAACATGGTCTCACACCAAAGCAATCAGAATTCAACATTGTCCATTAAATCACAAATGTGTCCAAATGCAATTTCAGCATCTTCACTTTATGTTCAGCTTCTTTAAGTTTACAGAGTGGGTTTATTTATTTACATGCTCCCAATGTTTTGCTCTTTCAAGAACACATGTTGTACATCACATGGGTAAAGAATACAGAAAGAAAGAGACAAGGAAAACAAAGTCAGAAGGCACAATCAACTATGTCAACATATGACGCATGGTCAAAACAGAAATGAAACTAGAAAAAGTGCTCCTCGGAGCACAGGTCTCCGCCAGGTCAGGTTGGTTATAGTGGGGCAGCAATGTTCGGAATTAGCCAATCAGGATGGAATATGAAAAATTGGACGGAACCATCTTGATCACTTGACTATATGTGTACCGATTTGCATGATGTTTGAATTTGTAGGAGTAATATAAAAAAGAAAAGTGTTGCAAAATTGGCCTCCTGGTGGCGCTATAATAGGGCAATGTTAAAAGGGTGGCATTTGTTCTTCAATGTAGTGCGAATGTGCGTGCAAAGTGTCACCACAATCGGACGCTGCATTCATGATTTGTGGCATTTTGTTCAAAACGGGCCACACCTGCAAACTTTAGATGTCAATGATAGCCAATCAGGATGGAATATGAAAATTTTAAAAGATCCATCGTGATCACATGACTATAGAGATCATGTGTACCGATGTGCGTGAAATTTGGATACATTCTGAAGGCTTAATATCAAAAAATGTGTTTTACTTAAGTCGGCCTCCTGGTGGCGCTATGAAAGGCAAATGTGAAAAATGCAGGTCAGTTGTTTTTCCTTGGCCTCTAGGGAGTGTGCGTGCAAAGTTTCATGCAGATCGGTGCAGTTATAGTTAAAAACACAAATCGTCCATTTATAGCGCCACCATGAGGCTGATTTGAACATTTTCAAGTGGCATTTCTTTCTCGGCCTAGTGGGAATGTGCGTGTGAAATCTCACGGAAATCGCAAGCTGCGTTCATGATTTGAGGCATTTTGTTGAAAACGGAGCAATCCTGCAAACTTTGGAAGCCAACCTTAGCCAATCAGGATGAAATATGGAAAATTGGACAGATCTGTGTTGATCACATGACTATAGAGATACTGTGTACTGATTTGCGTGATGTTTGGATACAATCTGTAGGAGTACTGTCAAGAAATGTGTTTTGCAAAAAGCGGCCTCCTGGTGGCGCTATAAAAGGCTAATTTGAAAAATTTGGGGCAGAGGTTCTGCTCTGGCATCCAGGGAGTGTGTGTGCACAGTTTCGCTGCGATCAAGCCAACGGTGCCGGAGATTAGCTGTACACAAAATGACAGAATGACGGACACACGGACGGACGGACACACGGACGGACACACGGACGGACGGACAGGGGGCAAAACATACTCTCTCGCCATGCCTTTCGGCCTGGCGGAGACAATGAAGCAGAATATGCTTCTTGTGAAATTAGAGAAACATTTGCAGCAAATATAAATAACAGCAGATAAAGAATCCCAGCCGCCGGTATAGTCCCAAAATTCCCATATTTGAAGGCAAACATCATCGTTAATCCACGGTTTATGGTTAATAATTGCTAACGTATGAATTTACAGTATCTGTCTCATCTGCTCACTGAAACCACTTCAACTGATCCAGAATGTCTCCCCCCTTTTGCATTCCCTTCACTGGCTTCAGGACGCTGTCCATATCCAAAACAAATGCAAAACACTGGTTATGGACTACAAGGCAATACAGGGCATGGCACCCAGTTATATTCAGGACATGATCCATCAATACACCCTGTTCCTCACTCTTATATCAGTTAACAAAGGAAATCTGTCTCTCCCATCCCTACAACACCTTTCCCAATGCTGGCCAATCGCTCATCGCTCTCAAGCTATAGGACTGCATCCTCAGTCCCCATCTTCCAGTGACTGAAAATCACCTCTCCAGACTCCTAGCTCATACCCCTAGTACTCCTGATTCCTTGTATCCCTTATTGTCACCTATATTATTGATCATTAGATGCTAGCTACTGTACTGTAGTCATTTTATGCAGTTGACTGCATAGAATTGTATGTTGATTGTATGTTGGCAACTTTGTCATAGTTATTTAGATATATATAATAATGTATGCTTGACCACAAATGCTAAAAATGTAGTTTGTTGTAGATTGCATGTTGTTTACATGGTATCCTAGTTTCTTCGTCTGGACAGAAAAAGTGTCTTTCTTTTATACAATATTTACTCACATTAACTTGCTCTGGATAAGAGCATCTGCTAAAGTACATTGTAAATTATAAGGCAGTGTCAAACGGTAGTTTGAAAGTTTATTGAGCACACAGAGAAAAGAACAATAGCATAATCACAATACAAAAATACTCAAAACAGGATAGGAATAGATAGAAAATATTATTTATTTATTTACCAGGGACAGTGCACATTAATCAACATGTCAGTTTATCACGTCCACGTAAATGAGCTAGAGTTAGCCAGAGTTGTCTAATTTTCATCTGTAGTCCCTGAGCAGGCTGTTAAAAAATGGTGATATAGCTATCCATACAAAAACAGATATAATCATCAACAATACAAGACAAGACATAGTACAAAAGACAAAACAAATACAGTAAAATATGAGAAGACACACCAGTGATTAGTTGAGCTGATAATTACCCATGATTACAAATTTGGTTAGCTTTAAGCCATCTCTTTAAGGTTGAATTTGAAGGTTAGATAGTTGTTGGTCTTACTTCGGTAGGGAGATTATTCCAGTGATGGGAGGCTCTAACAGAGAAGACTGTTTCACCAAACACACTGTCTGTCTGAATGGTACCTCACAGTCCCCTCTGGTAGTCTCCCCCCTTGTTGTTCTGTCACCACTTTCTCTTCGCTCTATGAACTGTTTTAGTGGTGGAGGTGCAAGCCCATTTAAAACCTTAAAAATGAGACAAGCATCTGCAAAATGTTTAAAGCCATCAAAATTAAATAAATTATACTTTTGAACTATATGGCAATGGTGGTGACGGTTGGGTTTTTGATCAAGTGTTTTTAATGTCTGTTTGTAAAGTGATTCTATGGGTTAGAGAGTTGTTAGATTTGTCTGTGACCAGGTTGTGAAACAGTGTGTGAGAAAATCATAGCATGCATGAAGAGTTTGGCTGCGTCTGTTGTTAGATATGGTCTTATGTGCCTGAAATTAGACAGATTGAATTTGATTGTGTTGGCTACATTTTTTATATGTTTTTTAAATGTCAAGTTTGAGTCTAGTGTGATTCCAAGATATTTAAATTCAGATACTACCTTAATAATGTTTCCATTGACGATAATGTCAGGATAAACATTGTCTGTGGAGTTGCGTGAAAAAAACATACAAACAGTTTTGTTTGTATTCAGGAGTAAACATGAGTTCTTCAACCAATCAGATACATGGACCATGGCTGCAGTTAGTTTATCTGCTGCTAGTTGTTTGTTTTCAGCATGTATATAAAGAACTGTGTCATCAGCATACATTTGTATGGAGACAGATGGACAGACAGAAGGCAGATCATTAATGTACAAACTGAACAAGATAGGGCCCAGTATTGATCCCTGAGGAACTCCAATGTTACTGTTAAGATATGTTGACTGTTTGTTACCAATACGAACCCTTTGCTTCCTATTTGTTAAATATGAATCAAACCATTTGACTGCCTCAGTAGAAAAGTTAAAGAAAGAGAGTTTTGACAAGAGTACCGGATGGTCTACAGTGTCAAAAGCCTGTTTAAGATCCAGGAATACTGCACCCACTGTACCACCTCCATCCAAACTTGACTTGACACTTTCCAGAAAGTAACAGTTAGCTGTTTCTGTTGAATGGTTGGAGCGAAAACCGAACTGCAGTGGGCACAAAGGAGTATGGCCTGTATTCAAATGAGCGGTCAGTTGTTGAGCAACCCATTTCTCGGCCACCTTGGACACTACAGGTAGAATACTAATGGGCCTGTAATTTGCCACATTTGTCTGGTCACCAGCCTTAAAAATTGGTGTTACAATCGCTGATTTCCAAGTGCTTGGAAAAGTGCATTGCCTAATTGATAAATGTATCAAATGAACTATGGGACAGACTAGTGCATCCTTGTGTGTTGTGTCCATGTCATAAGCATCCCTTGCTTTTGAGTCTCTTAAGGAGCTCATGATCTTAACCACTGCAGATTCGGTAATTTCTACTATCCTAAAAATGGGTTTGTCATCATTAATAGGAGCACATGTCAGAATTATAGTGGGAAAACTTTTTTCCCCAACTGAGTTTATAAAATAACTATTAAAAGTATTTGCTATCACCTCCTGATCTTGAGTTAAAGTTTCATTCACTTTAAGTTCATATTCCTTTGTCTTCTGATCCTTATTTCTCCCAGTTAATTTATTAAGGGTTTCCCAAATCAATTTCCCATTTCCCCTTTATGATCTCAGATGTTGTATAAACTAAATGTTAGGCATAAAGGACACTCTCCACATAAGAAGAAAAGTGTACACACCATACATTTAAAGTTGTTCTTCAAAATATTAGATCTCAGCTTTGATGTTTTTAAATTAAATGAAATGCCTGACTTTCAATCTTGAAAACAGTGTCAGAAACTCTTGTTTGTCTTGCACTAGTTCAAGGAACTTCTAATTGTGATATCAATGCCACTTCATTAGGGCTCTACTCATTATGTACAGAACCTATGGTCACTAACAGATCAGTGATAATAGATACATTATGAATCAAGATCTATTTAACTTAATATTTCATTAAATATAGAGCTAATTCAATTATATATGTCTCGTGTCTATAGTTTGAACTTAGCATATAATTGCGACTCTTCTCTCAACTATTCTGAGTCATCTTCACAGACATTTGGAGTAACATCCTTTATTTTCTTGTGGAAGATCTGTCCATCTGGCTGGATCTTCCATCTAATTTTTAAGTCTACATGATGTCCTTGTTCTGCCATTCTCCTCTTGATCTGAAAGAAATATTTGTATAAATTATTGTATGCATTTAGATAACGTGGGTTCATTTAGCTAACGTTTGTACACTACGTTTCGTGTACGTTTGTTTACATGATGCATGTATGAGCGTATTTAAGATACTCTATATATATAGGCGGCCTGCATTGCTAACATGTACCCTGAGCCATGAGGGAGGCCATACTGTAGCTCAGTGGTTTTCAACCGTTTTCATATCAAGGTCCATTATGTGATTTTGTCCACAATTTCATGCTGTATTGAGGTGGTACCATTTGAGAGAGATAACAGGCAAACGGCCAAACGTTGATCAAAATAACAATTATTTAATTAAGTAATGCAGATGTTTAACAACAATTGAACTCTTGAGAGTGTAAAATGGCTTCAGAAGATCTGCTTAGTATGGCAGATACTGTGAAAAGAGAAGCCAGCCTTCTCCTCGCTTACATTCGAAGGTGTCAGGTGTTTTATTTATGTTATAAATGTATCTTTTATGTGCTTTTTTTCCTTTTTAAACAAATGGTTTATTGTGGTGTGAGACCACACTGTTAGTAGACTGAGCTGTAACGTTACTGTTGCTAGTTGTTACCGTTGTTACTCTTGCTTGTTTGTTACGTTGATGGGACAAAATGGAACCAAATCCATTTGGTTCCATTTGTACACTCCCTGAGTTAAATTAACGCTGAGGATTTTACAGTGTGTATTGGGATCTCTATAGCTTTATTGACTATCAGTGTTGTGTGAATGAATGGTTTTTGTTAATTTCAGACATTTAACCACTTAAACCCTAAATTGGGTCTTGGCTCTGTACTTGGTTTTCAATTTTTTTCCCTCTACATAAACCTCTTTGCCAAAAATGGCCGATCTACAAGCTTGTAGAGCGTTGTGAACTTGTAGATCTGCTATTTTCGGCTAAAGTTCTCCTAAGAATGGTATGCCTACGGTTCAAGTGGTTAATGTAAAAAAAAAAAAAGTTCCTATCACACAAACATTTGGCGGCCCCCCTGTAGTAACTCTGAGGACCCACTATAGGGGTCCCGGACCCACTGTTGGAGACCCCTGGCACAGAGTCATGACATCACTCACTTGCTCCATGATGTCCTTCCGGGCGGCAGGATCATTCAGGTCCACAGATCCAGCTGGACTCAGCTCGATCTTCACCATCCGCATCACAACATCTCCAACTGAATGGATATAGCAGTGGTGTCATTCTGTTAATATGAACCATTATTAAAATTATACATTATTATAATGCATGCAAGCACTTGCTTATATGCATTATTTGAAATGGTGAATTAACCCATTCAATCCGGGAAAGAATCTTTGTCATTTTAGATGTCTTTGGCTATTAAACAGCGCTATGAGCTTGTAGATCTGCTATTTTTGAAAAAATCGTGAAAATGTGTGCAAATCTTTGAATATAATTTTTTTTATAGCGAACATTTGTAAAAATATTTGTGTTCCAGGGACCTCCAGAAGCAAAGATTTGAGGTACAAATGTTCGCTTTAAAAATATAAATAAATTCATGATTTTTAGTGAGTAGCAGATCTACAGCTTGTATATCTGCTATTTTTTGAATAGCCAAAGTATAAAATAATAGTTATAGCTCAAATCTAAAGTGACACAGATGCGTTCCCGGATTGAAGCACCTTCATAACAAAACAAAAATATAGGCCTATAGCAACATAATTTTTTCAGAAAACTCTTAGGATTTTAGAAGGCATTTCATTGCTGTCTGGCAGAAACCTCTTATCTCCTTATTCAAACTTTTGTGTGGGGGTTTTTTTCCCGCCCTACTTGATCATACTACAGCATCACACAAAAGCATCAAAAGTAGTAGATCAATTTTGCGCCACGTTTCGAGCGTGTAGATCCGCTACTTTTATGAAATTTCATCCCGAAAAGTAACAGTTTGGGACATAATATGAGGTTTCCACCCGACAGAGATGATTTGTGGAATCGGCCTCAGGTCTAATGGGTTATTTTATCTATTCAAACAAAACTCACCTTCGTAACAAACAAAAGGAAGCTTCTCGGTACAGTCGGTATTGTTCCATTCTTTATTCAAAACAGACGCACATGGCTTCTTCTCATGCCTATCGCCTGGTATCTCGTCACCGCCGGGCTGCAGCTGACCCCACTTTCTGAATGGCGAGTTGCTCTTGTCAGACCACGTCCATTTCCTGTGCAGGCCGATCCACGCATATCCACTCGCTAATCTGGAGGCGTCGACGTTCTCTTCTTCGTTTCTAATGCTGGCCAGGTCCGTGTAATTCTCCCTGCAGTATTTCTGGCCATCAAACCAGGTCATTGGGGTGTCCACCATTATGTATTTGCTAGAATCTGCTGGACACACACAAAGTAGCAAGAAAGCAAACATATTTTAAAGCGTGCATTTTCGCAGTGCATGTAGGTTTAGAGCAAAGTAATCGTGGTATTATGTAGTATTAATTTATTACACCAAGTGATAAGCCACTGGCCTCATAGCTCAACATTAGAGAAATGGCAATGTTCACTGGGTGCAACATAATCCAGTGATATTTTTTACTATCATATTAATTACCTTCAACAATGTGGCTTTTTGCGTAGCTTTGTGAATTTATAAAAGCATCATGGTAAATTAGATTTATCAAACCACCAAATAAACAAGGTCTAAGCTATCTTTTAGATGCTCTTAGATCAAATGTATATAATACTATAAAAATAGATAATGAAATAAGTATGAGAATTGGTTATAACTTTATATCAGATTGAGAGTGAAACACAATATTAACATAACTTAACATTCAGAGTATATGCAGCCTAAATACTGTACATTACTTCACATACAGTTTCAAAGTATGTTTTCAACTCTACTGTAAAAGGTTGTGTCTCACCATTACTGTAGCATATCACCCTGTGTGGCTCTGTACAGGAAGCATCTTTCCACTTCTTGCTTTCATGTATCAGGGCACAAGACTGCTCTTCAACAATATCTGGGGCACCATCTTCCCAATACCTGAAGTCGGTCTCTCCATTACCATAAAAGTCCTTGTCATCTAGACACCACTCCCAGCTGCCATGAAGCCCGATCCAGAAGTTTGGACTATTTCCTGTTACACTGATCACTTCAGCCATCCTATCGTCATTTACAATGGTGGCCAAGTCCCTGAAGTGTTCTCTGCAGTAATGCTGGGCTTCAGTCCATGCCTTCGCCTGGTTCACGTAGTGGTACTTTATGGTGAGGTTAGAGCAAAGATCCCACAGTCCTGTTAGGAGACAGAGCGTAGTGCCCGGTTTACGACGGTGTCCAACGCCAAAAACAGCAGATTTACAAAGGTGTCACATCGCAATACGCTGTGAGCTTGTACATCGGCTGTTTTCGACGTGGAGCTAACCATTACATTTACAATTACCATTAACATTTTTGCCATGTCAGAATGATTTAGCTAACCCTGCATTTGGGGAAAATCCTAACTTTTCTGCAGATAGGAATTTTGCTACCTGGGAGGAAACAATTCAGAAATTGTAATATTACATCATAGAATCAATGCAAAGACTGAAATGGGATGGTATCAGTCCTGGTTTTCAAAGCAGTGGGCGTAGGTTTGTTACCGCTGGTTTCCATTAATTGAATTTAGATTTCCCCAGATGCATAAGTCGGCAGAGATCTCTGATTGTCTGGCCACAGGAGACTATAGGATTGGGGTGATGTTCTCGTTGAACATATACGGTGCAGGACTCACATTTATGCAGTATAGGACCCTGCAGAACATAATAGTATATGGGGTGAGGGCTAAACAGTAGGTATTAAACGCACGGTTGTGTTCCTACCACAACTGCAGTCTCTCAGAGAGTAGCCAGAGGTCGCACCTACAAGTGGACCTTTAGTGGGCCGTCCAGAGGGGAAATTCTTCAGGTGGCAGTAATTTTTCCTGGAGAAAGTAAGAGCTGGCAAATCAAAATGTCAAATGCTCCTAGACTCCTATAGTAATGTTCAGTGAATACATTAACCATGTAACCTCAGCCAATAATGGTACGCCCAAAATTGGGACACCAGGGTTAAAGTGGTTAGGCTTAACTGACCACATCACAAATAGTAATGACTTTTAGAACTAGGTAAACTTTCCACTGAGGTTTGCCTCATGTTTTAGAAACACTTTAAAATCTTACTATTATGCTATAGATATTGAAAACTGCATGATAAAAAAGTGAATACATGAATGCTTAAATGGCAAGACCACTTTGGTAGAGGTGTGGGTTGTGTAGGTACCTTGCCAAGATGGTAACTCCAAAGGTGGGCAAGAAATCTAAAATAATTTCTCCATTGACTAGAAATTGCAGAAGGAGTCAGTGCATTTTCCGGCAGCGGAAGCTGCCGCGGAACTGCCGCGGAACTGCCGGGGGTGGAGTGGCAGCTGCCGGGGGTGGAGCGGCAGTGCGGAATCAGTAGGACTGTAGCCTACTAATCCTTGTAATAAAATATTACTGAGGTTTGGGTTAGGGGTTATGGTTAGGTTTAGGTATAGTTTTACTGAGGTTAGGAGTTAGGGTTATAGTTTAGGCATAGTTTTACTGAGGTTAGGTTTAGGGGTTAGGGTTAGGTTTAGGCATAGGAAACTGCCCCTCCGCCGCTGCTGCTGCCGCCCTGCCTCCCGGCACCTGCCACTCCGCCGCCGGTATCCCGCTGCTTGCCCGCCGGCAGCCCGCTGCTCTGCTGCGGCAGCTTCCGCTGCCGGAAAATGCACTCGCTGTCCCATTTTTATTAATACAACAAACAGTACTGGGTTTGGTGATATTCTATATTGTCAGAATCAGCTTTGTTTGAGTTCGTTTACAGGCTAAAAGAGCCTCCTGAGCCTCTTCACTGTACAAGACAACAGGTGGTGGAGGTGAACGGAACCCTGTCCTCCCCCTTCCCAGTGAGCGGCGGCATTCCTCAAGGAAACATACTAGGGCCTTTACTGTTCCTGGTGTACGTAAACGACATGCCATCAGCATGTGACTGCAATCTGTTCTTGTTCGCGGATGACTCGGCACTCCTGGTCTCGGGCAAGGACAGATTGCAGGTTGAGGAGGCCCTTAGCTCTGAACTCGGTAGAATCTGCCCCTGGCTCACTGATAACAAACTATCACTACAAAACTGAATCCATTCTTTTTGGGTCCAGAATAAACCTCTGCAAGGCCAAAGACTTCACGGTCAAAGTGGGCGACAATGTTATCTCAAGGAAAGACCTACCTGGGTTGTATCTCAGAGGCCAACGTCTCAAGTGAAAAAATGGCAACAAAAGTAATCAGAAAAGTAAACCAAAGAACAAGTTTTCTATTTAGGATCTCCTCGGTGGTCAGTAGGAACACATTGAGGACACTAGCAGGAGCACTCATCCAATGTCATTTCGACTATGCATGCACCTCGTGGTACGTTAGCACCTCAAAGGCATTAAAAACAAAACTGTTAACCTCTCAAAACAAACTGATCAGGTTACTTCTAGGCCTTACACCCATAACTCACCTAACCCCTGCTCCTTATGCTAGTAGTCCATGAGCCAGACAAGATTTCATTATCGAAAGAGTGGGCAAAACCATACCTATATTAAATTGTTCATAGGGTCAATACGAGTAAATAAATATATGATAACCTCTCCACAGGAGCAGCTTTTTCATGGTTATCACACATTTTGTTATTTTCCCCATACGTACATGACAGGTGAAAAAATGACAACATTTAAAAAAGAGTTATCATAATGAAACTTCCTGAGTTGATTACTTACATGAAGACAATGATTTATCGTATTACAAGTTTTCTGAAATTGTATATTTAAATATGCAAATTAGGCATTACGAAAATATGCCCGAATTTGTATAACTTTCCAGAATCAACATTGGAACATTGGACAAAGCCAGAGTGAACATTCTTATTTCATTTTGTTAAGATGTTGGAGTCAAAGGTTTTTAACGAGGGAATATTCAATATCTGGCTCAATTTTGGGGCTCTGGCTCATGGACTAAATGCCTAATTTGCATATTTAAATATACAATTTCAGAAAACTTGTAATACGATAAATCATTGTCGTCATGCAAGTAATCAACTCAGGAAGTTTCATTATGATAACTCTTTTTTAAATTTTGTCATTTTTTCACCTGTCATGTACGTATGGGGAAAATAACAAAATGTGTGATAACTATGAAAAAGCTGCTCCTGTGGAAAGGTTATCATATATTTATTTACTCGTATTGACCCTATGAACAATTTAATATAGGTATGGTTTTGCCCACTCTTTCGATAATCATTGCTCAATTTTGGGGCTCTGGCTCATGGACTATAGGGTTGGATGGCTCAGGGTAGATGACAGAGTAAAGCAATTTGCAATGGGCCTGGTCTACAAGATACGCGAGAAAACAGGGGTACCTGTCCGACTACTTCAATAGTATAAAAGACACACACAGGCACAACACCAGAAGGAGCACTGATCTCACTGAACGCAGTTTCGGCATAAAATGGGGTCAAATTCGTTCTACTGCTATGCCGCCAGAATGTGGAATACTCTACCAACAGGCATAAAAAAGTGTGACTCCTTATCCTCCTTCAAAACCGCTCTAGAGGAGCACCTACAATTGGCTGCAAATTGTAACTGGCCCCTGTAAAAAGTAAAAAGTCTAAGCTTATCACTGGAAATGACCGCTACTACTATTACTACAGTTTCTTTGCATATTGTTGTATATTATTGTTTGTCTTTGGAGTAGCTCAAGATGTAGAGCAGCCTCTTAGGAATCGAATGGTTCGTTCCCTGGCTCCTCCTGGCTTCATATCAAAGTGTCATTATGTGCCGTCATTATGTGCATGCGTGTGTGAATGGGTGAATGTAACACACCTTGTAAAGCACCTTGAAGAAAGGCACTATATACACGTAAATGCACCATTTCCATTTGTCATGATGTATCAGGTCTGACTAGGCCTTGAACAGCTAAGAAATGACAAAATCTACAAAAGGTGAATACATTTACAACTTACTGTTGTGATTGATTAATAGCTCTATTATGGTTCTCCAATGATCAGATTTTCAGAACTTGCTTAAAATTGTGCTTTAAAAGGTGCATAAATTGCAGCAAATCAAACCTTGAACTTACCTGTGGTCAAGGGTCCAGTCAGATCGTAAAAAAGTATAGCCCTGGCAGGTTGGGTTCTGAGTGCATTTCCTCTGGCATTGTTTAAAATCAGAAAAGAAATATTCAAAATCGCCTCCTGGGAAGTCAACGTCCACAAAGGTTTGCTCACACTCTGGACAAATGAAAAACAGCACACACACACACACACACACACACACACACACACACACACACACACACACACACACACACACACACACACACACACACACACACACACACACACACACACACACACACAAACACAAACACACCAAATATGTATTTATGTCTGCATAAACAGAAGTACAAGATGTACAAAGGACATAAACACTGCCAGTGCATATAATGGGAAAACAGCCAGTTACAAAGTGCATATAAGGCAGAGCATTGTTACATACAAAGATGTTGACATACTTGTCAAACACAGCGGACAACAATCATGGGTAAAGGAAACAACTCCTCCTCCAAATTGAGCGGCTTCCTATAATAGCTGATATTGAGCAGTATACCTTGCTAATTGTTTAGCCCTCCTTTTGGAGAGGCCGGCCATTTGAAGGCCCCTTACAACCAACTTGTGCACGTGCCCTAGGCTATACCAAACCCACACACACACACACACACACACACACACACACACACACACACACACACACACACACACACACACACACACACACACACACACACACACACACACACACACACAGCAAACCATTTATCTATTCCCCTTTCAATCCCACAGCCGAACACAAATGATTCTGTTATTGGGGCTCAGATTTGAAGGGTTCAAATAGATGCATATACTTGGTTATAGAGCTAAATAGAAAAACATTACCTTTTTGACTGAGAGAGAGTCCGCTCAAAGAGAGCACACCCGTTAGAATCCAATAAACTTCCATTCAGATTTATGAAGTTCACCTGAAACCTGTCAAGTTTCTTCAAACTCAGCTGTGTTGGTTGGTTCAGAGTAAAGCATTACTCAGGGCAAACTCTTCCATGCCAAGGTCCCCCAAATAGTCGTGGCCCCTATTGCTACATGTAAAAGAACAACAACAACAACAACAACAACAACAACAACAACAACAACATGAAAATAGCTAAAATAGCCACGGTCATGATGCATTGTGAGCAGTGTTTTATATTGCTGTCAGCAAGTTATTTTTTTTGTGAGATAATGCCCTATTTCGCCATTCAACAGTGTCATACAAAAGTAGCAAAAATAGCCCATCTAAACACTCACAATGCATTACATCGCAACGCATTGTGAGCTTGTACTGTAGATCAGCAATTGTTTGGCTCTCTTTCCTTTAAGTGAAAATGGTTAAGTGTGTCTGTGGGTTTTATAAATACTGAACCAATGAAAGGTAACAAGACCTTGTGACTAAATAATACAGTAACTACATTGGATCCATTGGAACACAGGTTCTATTTTCTGAAAAGTAACTGTTTTGGACATAATGAGGTTTCCACCCGACAGCGATGATATACAGTATATTAGAACATCTGAACATTGTACTGTACAGTATATATCAGACTCCTCTGTCGCTGAGGTTGTCTGGTGCATTGCACCAGTTCTGCACCGCAACTAGAGTGATATGGCGTGACGGGGGGACGGGTGATGACCAGTGTTGCCATGTCTGCTTATTGCTTCCCAATGTTGTTTAAAGCAGTGGTCCTCAAACATTTTCATGTCAAGGACCCCCTACGTAATTTGTATTTGTCCGTGGACTTTGTGTCAGTGACCCCATACAAGATTTGTGTTGTTTCATATAGGCCTATTCCAAATATTTAACTTTAGTTTTTCTTCTTCGAAAATAGCCGCTATATGACTTATATACACAAAATCTGTGAAAAACGGTTGTGAGCTTGTAGATCTGCTATTTTCCCATAATTTAAGCATTTCTCGTGGCTATTTAATTGTGTTTTTAGTACCACAGCAACCAATGCAGATAGGTTGATGAAGTCTGAATACCCAAATGTGGACCGTCCGTCAGTCCTAAAGATCGTATTTGAGAAACAAATTGCATTTGCCTACAGTCTGAACAAAGCCCAAGTTACCCAGATTATTTGTGCTACCCATATTCCCACATTTAAGTTCTGTTTTCTTTGTTTTGTTTTGTTTTGTTACATTTACAGGATAATTTACCACAATGAACGATAAACATAGCCATTGATTATAATAATGAAATAACAGGCTCCGGGACATAAAGGGCAAGACCACTTTGGTAGAGGCCATGATATAACTCCAAAGGTGGACAAGAAATCAAAAATAATTGCTCCATTGAATAGAAATTGAGAATTCAAAATATGCTCAAAATATATTCAAAAAATCTGCTCTAAAAGAGCACTTTCCACTCTAAAAGGGCACTTACAGGTGACTGCAAAACAGAACTGGCCCCTGTAAAAAGTCAAAGCCTAGCTGTTTCACCGTACAATGTAAGTCAATAAGGAGCATATTTTGAATCGTCAATTTCTAATCAATGGAGCAATTATTTTTGATTTCTTTCTTGTCCACCTTTGGAGTTACAACATGCCAAGCTATGGTAACTACACAGCCCAAACCTCTACCAAAGTGGTCTTGCCATTTAAAATGCAGAAGCAAATAGTAATTTGTATACTCTGACCGTTTCAATCTCTCAAACATACCTGATAGAAGATTATGTTCGTCCTTTGTCTCTGTCTCACACAGTCAGGACTGAGCTTTCATTTGAACTGGACATTTGTTCATGTTACAGGCTTTCAAATAGACAGAACCTAACCACCAAAAATGCAAACTACATACTTAAGGACGTTTTTAAAGTAGAATACAGATGCAAACAAGTGCACCCAGGCTTGAACCCATTTGATTAATTCAAATTCAATAGAGATGACCTTAGTGGTATTGTCACGAATAGGTATTGGTAGGACCCAAATGCAGAACACGAGGCAGTATTGACACTCAGAACATTTATTATCAAACTCAAGATATACAAACTAGGACGTACAAGGGCATGAACATTCCATGACAACATCTATAATCGAACAAAGGAACCCTGAACACAGGGCGGATTAAATACACAAAGACTAATGTCGTATATGATGAGGCATTAAACTGCAGGTTAGCAGGCTTGTTGGTGGTAATAAAGAAGTGGAGGAGAAGAGAGACGTCAGGTTACCAGGTTCCATTCAGTGGTTTATTCAGCAACAAACAAACAGCATTCAGAGAAGCAGCCAGGGAGCCAGGAGCCCCCTGTCCACCCCCCAACAGCCTCACGTCGTGTGGGACAGTTCTAACTAACCATTTTACAGACACTCTCTTATACATTGTAGGTAGGTGACATTACAATAACAGGTGGGTGGGTGGCAGAGAATCCCCCCACCAGCTGACAATCAACTTCTTTGAACATGGGTTGACATGATTTGCAAGTGACTGGAGGAAGGGAGTGAAGTCTCCCAGTTTAACAATAGAAGATGTAAATCGCCCTTCACACCTAGCCAGGCTAGGCTCCCTCCTAAACACCTTTATATACGGTGTTTACTTTAGCTTTAGTATATTTGTTCTAATAAGAATCTGTTTTTACTTGCACACTGTCATATAAAATATAGCAAATAATACGACATTCCCTCCACGAAAGAATTAAACGTCTTTCGCAACAACGTATATTAAATAAAACAGTTTGCAAGAAAAAACATAAAAAAACAACATTCTTCCACCTACACCCCCCATGACCAATCAATGGCTGAAACCTAAACAAAGGACATTTAGGAAGAATTAACATCAAACATCACATCAGACAGAACAACTTAGATACAGGCATAAAAATTACACAATAGTCATACAGTGATTCACCTTAAATTTCAAAATAAAAATAGACAAACTGTTCCACAAAATCAAGCAATATCATCAATATTTAGTAACGGATCGACATTGGACGCGTGTGTCATGGATCACATGACTTTCGACTGACACCGAAGGCAAAGACAGGAACTATTTAAAAATAAAACAAGCTTAAAAAATAAAACAACTCAGAAAACCTTATTCAGGGAAAATACATACATTCTCCTTCCCCAATCAGCGCGCAGGTCTCTCTGTTCTCTTTAAACTCTAGGATAAAATATTACACAGCAAACAAACTTTGAATGCTGACAGAATACAATTGAAATATAAATCACACTAAAGATGCACTTCTCCCTACCTTTGTCCCCCCACGCCGAGCACCAAACTTGTAACCAAAGATAGAACTTTTCAAGTACACCTATTAATTACACATGATAACTCCAACGGAGGTGCCTACATTGATAACAGAAGACAATGTTTCTTCAATGAAATAATATAACACAAAGTAAACTCACATTAAATACAAGAGACCAGAAAGTGAAACAACTAAAATCCTCACATCACACTTTTACGCACGGCAACAAAAGAAACGCTCCGTGGTTTAAACCACTTTATCACTAAAATACAACCTCCTGCCCCGATTGTTCAGTGTTCCATCCGATAATGCTGCTGTTGTCGCCTCTATCTCAATGTCCACGCACCCAGCAGAAAAGCTGAGCGCAGTTCCAGGTGATATCATCGTTCCAGCCAAAAAGATAGCCGCTCCTCACCAACTCATCCCCCCACGGAGAACTTCGACCAGCAAGTTCTTCGCACCGCCGTCCACCCAGCCAGGCGCACCGCAGAGAAGAGTAGTAAGTTGAGTAGCCATCCGAGATCCGGTCACGAGCGGTCGTAGTCATCACAGCGTTGCCGTTGCGAGGTCCTCCATCATAGTAGAAAACCAGGTCGCGCTGACGTCCCCACGGCCTGCTCCGCGGCGGTCCTCCCCGTCGTAGGAAGACATCCGATTCTCCCCACAGGCTCAAAATACACAGGTTCTTCTCTAAAGCGCCTTCGGAAAGGAAAGCAACAATAGCCGCTGGCTCGCCAAATGTCGTATATGATGAGGCATTAAACTGCAGGTTAGCAGGCTTGTTGGTGGTAATAAAGAAGTGGAGGAGAAGAGAGACGTCAGGTTACCAGGTTCCATTCAGTGGTTTATTCAGCAACAAACAAACAAACAGCATTCAGAGAAGCAGCCAGGGAGCCAGGAGCCCCCTGTCCACCCCCCAACAGCCTCACGTCGTGTGGGACAGTTCTAACTAACCATTTTACAGACACTCTCTTATACACTGTAGGTAGGTGACATTACAATAACAGGTGGGTGGGTGGCAGAGAATCCCCCCACCAGCTGACAATCAACTTCTTTGAACATGGGTTGACATGATTTGCAAGTGACTGGAGGAAGGGAGTGAAGTCTCCCAGTTTAACAATAGAAGATGTAAATCGCCCTTCACACCTAGCCAGGCTAGGCTCCCTCCTAAACAGCAGGTCACTTGAATGGCCCAAAAGTGCAGACAGTCTGTCTACAACACACAGAACTTATCATTTATATACGGTGTTTACTTTAGCTTTAGTATATTTGTTCTAATAAGAATCTGTTTTTACTTGCACACTGTCATATAAAATATAGCAAATAATACGACACTAACTAGACACAGGTGAAACAATACTACAATCAACACATGAATGGCTGAGACTGAACAGGACACAGGTGAACTACAAAAGCAATCATATACAGGTGAGAGAAGACAGGAAGTGGCAACAAGGCAAAACAGGAAACACTAGGACAACACTACAAAACTAGAAAAAGTGCTCCTCGGAGCACAGGTCTCCGCCAGGTCAGGTAGGTTATTGTGGGCCAACAATGTTCGGAATTCGCCAATCAGGATGGAATATGAAAAATCGGACAGAACCATCTTGATCACTTAACTATAGAGATAATGGGTACAGATTTGCATGATGATTGGACAACATTTGTAGGAGTAATACAAAAAAGAAAAGTGTTGAAAAAATCGGCCTCCTGGTGGCGCTATAATAGGGCATTGTTAAAGGGTGGCATTTGTTCTTCAACATAGTGCGAATGTGCGTGCAAAGTGTCACCTCAATCGGACGTGCGTTCATGATTTGTGGCATTGTGTTCAAAACAGGCCACTTCTGCAAACTTTAGATGTCAATGTTAGCCAATCAGGATGAAATATGAAAAATCAAACAGTTCCATCTTGATCACATGACTATAGAGATCATGTGTACCGATTTGTGTGAAATTTGGATAAAATCTGAAGGCTTAATATCCAAAAATGTGTTTTACATAAGTGGGCCTCCTGGTGGCTCTAGAAAAGGCAAATGTGAAAAATGCAGGGCAGATGTTTTTCCTTGGCCTCTAGGGAGTGTGCGTGCAAAGTTTCATGCAGATCGGTGCAGTTAAAGTTAAAAACACAAATCAGCCTTTTATAGCGCCACCATGAGCCCCCTTTCCATTGCAGCTTAAGCACCACACCACACCACACCACACTACACCACACCACACCACACCGCATCAAAATATCTACCGTTTCCATTACACAAAAGTACCCCCGCTCAAATCCACAGGTATGAGTAGCAGACTCCGGTCATTCACACTCATTTGTAATGTAAACATAGGTTTTGTCTAACAATGTAATGTAAATGAGTGGCCAACTGTCCTGTATACAAATGCAAATCACCTGTGCACGTGCGGGTGAACCATTTGGTTCGGTATGAACCAAATGGATCCTTATAACTGTGATTATAATACAATATAAATTATAATGTATTACAACTATGATAATTATAATACACTATAATGGATTATAACTGATTATAATACAATATAAATTATTAGAATTTATTACAACTATGATAATTATAACACACTATAATAGATTACAACTGTGATTATAATACACTATAAAGTAGTATAATGTTTTACAACTATGATACTTAGATTATAACTGTGATTATAATACACTATAAAGTAGTATAATGTTTTACAACTATGATACTTATAACACACTAGAATAGATTTTAACTGTGATTTTAATAATATATAAAGTATTATAATGTTTTACAACTATATCCTGTTCTAAATAAAAAGTCGGTGAGTGATCAGTCATTATGAAGTGTTTGGCCCCGCTTGGCCTAGCTCAGACCTACCCAGGACTGGGTACTTTTTAGGCACCAGTTTAGTACCACTTACACACCACTCTACCCACTTCATTGTAGTGGAAACCGAGGCAGAAGTGGGCGGTGTGGTGTGGGGTGGGGTGAGGCCATGCATATGGAAAGCCGCCTATGAGGCGGCTTTCCATATGCATGGCCTGAGGCTGATTTGAAAAATGTCAAGTGCCATTTGTTCCTTGGCGTAGTGGGAATGTGTTTGTGAAATTTCACGGAAATCGCAAGCTGCGTTCAGGATTTGAGGCATTTTGCTCAAAACAGACCAATCCTGCAAATTTTGGAAGCCAACCTTAGCCAATGAGGATGGAATATGGGAAATCGGACAGATCCGTGTTGATCACATGACTATAGAGATACTGTGTACCGATTTGCATGACGTTTGGATAAAATCTATAGGAGTAATATACAAAAATGGGTTTTGCACAAATCGGCCTCCAGGTGGCGCTATAACAGGCCCATGTGAAAAATTTGAGGCAGAGGTTCTGAATTGGCATCCAGGGAGTGTGTGTGCACAGTTTGGCAGCGACCGGGCCAACGGTGCCGGAGATTAGCTGGTAACACACGGACAGGACACACGGACGGACGGACGGACGGACGGACGGACGGACGGACGGACGGACGGACGGACGGACAGGGGGTAAAACATACTCTCTCGCCATGCCTTTCGGCCTGGCGGAGACAATAACAGTACAAGGAGAACAGGGAACAATACAACAGAAAGACACAATGAGACAGATCCTGACAGGTATACCCACCAATGGATGGTATTATGGAACACAAAAGTCAATCCAATTGCAAAATCCAGCAGGGTCTCATGCTCAGGGTCACACTCTGATCCCCATCTGTTCTGTTCTGTTCTGTTCTGTTCTGTTCTGTTCTGTTATTAAAGCATGACTCTGCCACGTTAGCACCTGGACTACTGCTACAGACAGTAGAATATATTAACTGTTGATCGACTGTATAAATACTAATTATATTGACTGTTGATAGACCATATATATTTTACAGATACGCACTGTTGTAGGCCAGCTGACACTGTACATCACTCTCATATCCATTGTCGATAATATGTACATTATACTACATTATATCAATTCTTATCTGGTGAAAGATGTCTGTTCACATTTACTGGTGATAGATTGTATTATACCTATATTTATATTTATTTATATAATACACATTATGTTAAAACTTGAGAGTTCATACGCTGAAACCTATTATAAGGATGAGGGCCAGTGCTCTCAGACTAGGGACCAAAGAAGCGGCAACTAAAGAGAGAGAGAGTTGGAGCACACAGGTCATCTTAAAAACTTTTAATAGGAGCAAAGATAATTATACTGACGTGTGGACAGCACAGTGTCTTCTTCACACTCTAAAGAAGACACTAGTGCTGTTGAAATGTCAGTAATTATCTTTGCACCCATTACATTTTTTGAAGATGACCGCTGTGCCCCGGCTCTCTCCTTTTTGGATACACGATACACTCAAGTCAGACCCAGCGCAGATATCTAAGGTCACACTCTAAATGTCAATTTTATTTTGATTGTAGTATTATTATTATTATTATTATTATTATTATTATTATTTTAAATTATTATATATATTTTTTCATTATCTCTCTAGTCTTATTTTATATCTATCCTGTGTTTCATGCTGCTTTTGCTACGATGATCGATATAAGGTCTGTCCACGCACTCACGCAGGCACGCACACACGCACGCACGCACGCACGCACCACCGATACACACACACCAACACCGACACACACACACACACACACACAAACGTACACGCACACACACTTAAAAGGAAATGAGAAGACGAGAGCCCTCTGCAGACACTGACAGTGGCTATGCAGACAGGGATAAATCAGCGCTCCAGCCATGCAGATGAGCTGTATTTCACACTCAAGGAGTGGCCTACTCTGAACATGACCGGGGACTATTAATCTCCAGCAGACAAGCCCTCTGGCCTGGAGCAGGCACAGGCAGACCTGAGACCTGCATTGTCAGGTCTAGCCGTGCTGACCCACATGGAGGCATAGTCCCATCAGGACCCATGGATCTTCCTAATTATGACAGGAACAGTTGGCTCCGCCTGATCTAGGACTTGGATTTTGGCTAGACCTGATGAACAAGGGACTGGCAGAGCATGCGGCAGAGCGGAGCCCAGGAAATAAGGGACCTGGGGCTCTCTAGACTTGGGAATTCTGACGTAGCTCAAAGGCTTGGCCGAAGCACTAATGCAAAGTGTCAACTATGTTCTTAGGCCAGTTAACAATGTTGTGGTGTCAAATTAGCTCAATGGTTACTGCAGCCGATTACAGCAACCACTGCACTTCCTGCGTCAACTTAGAGTTCATGGTGTTGATCATAAATGTCTGTTAGTCTTTTATCAGGCAGTCTTAGAGAGCCTTATCAGATATGACAATTGGCAACACATCTTGGGTTGGTAACCTCTCAAGTATGCAATTAAAGTCCAAACTGTTCCGACTGATGCAGACTGCATGGTAGATTATAGGGGCGAAGACAGCTCCCATCTTCTCTTGTCTACTTATGAACAGGCTGTCCTGAGGCAAGGCCACAGAATAGTTACTGACCCAATCCCATATTTTCATGTTGAGGACCAGTCAATGCTCCCTGGGAGGAGGTACAAGGTCCGCAGCTGGAAAATAATCAGGGGAAAAAAGAGGATTTTTAAAAAATTATCCCTGTGTCAATAAAAATTTTAAATTCATCTTCTAAATAGTGCCAGGAAAGTAAAAGAATGAGGCCACAATGGACACCCGTGGCCCGTTGTTTTATATGAATAGGATTTTGAGGATCTTTGCTTTTATTGATGTCTTTTTTTATTTGCTTTTGGAAACCTTCTTTTATGATCGCAAAGTTGACCTTGACCTCGAACAAAAAAAAACTTCTGATTGTTTGTTGTAATCCTGCTGTATTCTACAGCAGTGCACCCCCAAACAGTAAACTCCTCGGTTTTATTTTATTTTTATCTCTGAGAGAGTGTATGGACTCATGGGTCCAGTTGGGTCAATTTTTACACGTCAGGTCTTTACACACGGGGAGCATGAAGAATAAAACAAACTATTCATACAAATTGAGTTGTCTCATTCAAGGTTGATTCTTTTATTTGCAGTGAAAAACCAACCTCGACTAAAACTGCGTCGCTTTATCATCATCGCTTTATTCATGTTCTGTGTGGATGTATAATCAACACAAACACCAGTTATATATTTTGGGATAAATAATCGCACGAAAACAACGCCCCCGGTCTGTACAGTGTTAACACTGAGGATTTTACTTGATGCATTTTCACAAACCAGTGTGTGGATTGTACAGAAAGATGATTGTGACAGTCACCGCAACCAAAAATGTATTTCCGGGGCAGTATTATTCATTAACATTAGTTCTGAAAGAACAGGT
Source organism: Gymnoscopelus braueri (assembly GCF_963280865.1). Lineage (NCBI taxonomy): Eukaryota > Metazoa > Chordata > Actinopteri > Myctophiformes > Myctophidae > Gymnoscopelus > Gymnoscopelus braueri. The sequence continues at coordinate 26,816,758 of NC_137613.1, read as the reverse complement.
CACTTGTGATATTGTTATTGACTATTATAAATATATTATTTTGTTCTAAACATCCTCAGGTTGACAAATGAAAAATGTGTTTACAAAGATTCAAACATTCTGATCTCTTGTCTGCATGACCAGTGGTGGAAAACGTACTCAAATGTTTTACTTAAGTAAAAGTATCAATATACTGTAATGTAGAAGTACTCTGTTACAAGTAAAAGTCCGGAATTCAAAATTTACTTGAGTAAAAGTACAAAAGTATTGGTATCAAAATGTACTTAAAGTATCAAAAGTAAAAGTACTAAAATGTTTGAAAAAAGCAGATCTACGAGCTCACAACGCGTCGCGATGCACAGCGTTGTGAGCTTGTAGATCTGCTATCTTCAAATAGCCTAGGTATAAAATAGGGCTAAAGTGGTTAATGTATGTTTTATATAATGTAATAATTTATATCTGCAAAGTAACTATAGTAACTAAAGTTTTCAAATAATTGTAGTGGAGTAAAAGTACAATATTTGCCTCTGAGATGTAGGGGAGTAGAAGTAAAAGTATTGAATATTGGAAATACTCCAGTAAAGTAAAAAGTACCTATAATTACTTGAGTAAATGTACTTAGTTACTCTACACCACTGGGTATGACACATTGGTACTCTGGGGAGAGACAAAGGTTCAGAGCAGCTTTGATAAGGGGCATGGGAGTGTGTGTGGGGGGGGGGTACTCGACACATTGTAACACTGAAAGTGAGGAATGTGAAACTGAGCGAGCCACCATTCACTAGGTTGACAGTAGAGGCACCACGATACTGTCCTCTGCAGGCAGACACATGCGGGTCTGTGCAAAAGGCCACAGAGGGACAGACAGAGAAAAGAGGCATTGTGTGGGGGTTCTTGTACCCAGCCTTCCGTTCTGACATAGTGTCTTCATCATCCAGGGGAACCTGGGACATTGTCCTTGCGATCCATTGTAATTTATGGCCCGGTGTGATAATCTACTGCAAAAACAACTGACAGAGTCTAAATCACAAACACTTCTCTAAGCCGAGCTGTTGTAAATCATCTCTCCAAACGCTGTGTGTGTGTGTGTGTGTGTGTGTGTGTGTGTGTGTGTGTGTGTGTGTGTGTGTGTGTGTGTGTGTGTGTGTGTGTGTGTGTGTGTGTATGTGTGTGTGTGTGTGTGTGTGTGTGTGTGTGTGTGTGTGTGTGTGTGTGTGTGCGTGCGTGTGCGTGTGTGTGTGTGTGCGTGCACGCGCACATGCATGAGTGTGCGTGCACGTGTGTGTGCAAATAGTGACTCACGGAGCTCAGCCATTGTAACACAATTACTAAGCCTCATAGTAATTGCTGCACATGATATGGTCTCTGCAACTCTGAGACAGGTTGTAGAAATATCACCATATTAATATATATTCGCTGTCGGGCAGAATTGAACCTATGATTTTTCATAAGTGATTGCCCTATTGTATCCTTGTGGCATGCATATGTAGAAACAAATTGCAGATATACAAGCTCAAAGCCCATTGTATCGTGTGGGCTTGTAGATCTGCTATTTTTGAAAATAAATAAATGAGTGAAACTATTTAAGCCCGTCTGTGGGCTTTATGAATATCTATAGAAAAGTATTAACAACTTGTGACTGTGAGTAAATAATAACTACATTGGATCCATTGGAACACAGGTTCTTTTCTACATTTCCTGAAAACGGCTTTGGACATATATGAGGGTTTCCACCGACAGCAACAATATGCTGGGAGGCAGCAAAAACACTCTATAGCATCATTGGAATCCAGATATCATGACACATTGTCACTCTGTGTACCCCACCCCCACACACTACAACCACCACAAACTTCCTCGTGCTTCCAGCCCCCCCCCCACCACCACCCCCCCACTACCACCACCATCACCCAAGTCTCTAACAGATGGAGGTGTCAGTAGATTTCCAGTGAAACACAAGCCAGGTTGGAGACGCTGGGCTCATTTGCATTTTCCGGGCCGAGGAGCTGTCTGTTTGGGTCACAGAAGTTGCTCTTGCTGACCCGCATGGCTGGTTCCGTCTGCAGCGCCCGGGGTCAAGGACAGACCAGCGGTGACGATGGCAGGAGTTCTGTTTTGCTTTACCAATTATGTTAACCTCTGGACACCGAGAGCAACTGTCTTTGACTTTTCTGCTACAAATACAGTCGTGGATCTGGCCGAAGATGCTGTGTAATATGGAGATATGTGCGTTATGGTCTCCTGGTGTATCTCTCCTCCACCATCACGACCACCCCCCCTATCTCTCTTTCTCTCTCTCTATGCATGTGTGTGTGTGCTCGTGTTTGTGTGTGTGTGTGTGTGTGTGTGTGTGTGTGTGTGTGTGTGTGTGTGTGTGTGTGTGTGTGTGTGTGTGTGTGTGTGTGTGTGTGTGTGTGTGTGTGTGTGTGTGTGTGTGTGTGTGTGTGTGCGCGTGCGTGTGAAAAACAAAAACAACAAACAAAACATGTTCCCCCAAAGCTCTGGTTTGGGGGGGGGGGGGGTGTTCAATTGGGTTGACATCTGTTGGCAGGCCATGGCATAATGATTCACATCATTTTCATACTCATCAAACCATTCAGTGCCCCTCATGCCCTGTGGATGGGGGCATTGTCATCCTGGATGAGACCACTCAGATCGGGATGGATAAAGTTGATCACGCAGAATAACTTTGTATTGATTTCCATTGTCATTGAATATGGCGACCGCATTGCTGAATTGGTAGAGAGGCCGTCTGGGAAACAGAAGGTCCCCCATTCACACCCTGGCTCCGGTCTACATGTCGCAGTGTCCCTGAGCCAGATATTTAACCGCTTAACTGCTCCCCAGACGCTGCCCCTGTAGCACCCAATTCTCCTAAATAGCTAGGACGGCTCAAATTCAGAGGACACATTTCACAGGATGTACAGTGACCAAAAAATATGCCAAAGGAGTCGGTTCCAAATTGTTATTATTATTATTATTATTATTATTATTCATGAATGTGAGCTTTGTATTTACTGAGGGTTTTCCCATAGAAATGAACAGTCTCTGTGAGGGAAGCTCCTGCCATCCTTGCCCCATTAATGAACCCTATTTCATAGTCACTTTCCATCTTGATCCAAAATCGAGGTCAACTGTGCCTGCTCAGCATTTGTATAGAGACACAGAGCATGATAGGATGTTAATTGCTTAATTGTAACATGCAGTACACCTGTATATAGAAGCAAATGAATTAGTTATGTTTCTACACTCATTTATCTAGGTTTTTCTTTAATTTGCCACCCATCTGTTTATGTAAAGCGAAAGGGAGAGAGAGACACCGAGAGAGAGAGAAAGTGCATGCCTGTGCTAATGTGTAATTACCCCCCCAGCACGCACGCACGCACGCACGCACGCACGCACGCACGCACGCACGCACGCACGCACGCACGCACGCACGCACGCACGCACACACGCACGCACGCACGCATTCTCACATCTCACATACCGCAAATAGACCGCAATGTGTGCTCGCATGTGGAGAAATGTAGTTTTGCCAGCGTCAACCAATCTTTAGTTGCAAAAGAAGAAAGCTGTGTGCTGCTCAGTTGATGAAGCAGACGGTTCATTAGAGAATCACAAGTATCCTGATAAGTCCTCGACTCATGTCAGGAGCTGATCTCGGAGGCTGCAAACTGAAGTTTCTAAATTTGGTCTGATTTGCGCTCGTAGCGAGTGCGTGACTGCAGCATGATTTGAGACGATAAGCACGAGATCAAAGAAACGCACACATAGTGTTTGAAGAAAGGTCAAATTTGTCAAAGTGTTGGTTGCTAAGCCACAGAGATGATATGAGGACGCGCGTGTGCGTGTGCGTGTGTGTGTGTGTGTGTGCGCGTGTGTTGTACAAACGTTTTTTTCATATAGCTTTCGTACCTTTTGTTGCTTGTGTGGCGTTGTGCTGTCTGCAGGGGTAGTATCCTCCCCACATGATTTATGCCTAATTCATAGCATAACTACAAGCTCACAATGCATTGCATCGCTTGTGACCTTAAAGATCTGCTGTCTTTAGTAAGTACGGTTTAAATCAGGCTTTACAGTTCTCTATCTGTGTAGGTGGAAGATTTCTCACTAGGTCAACTTCAATATCTTTTATGCCTGCCCTCTCTGCTTTCTCACTCGCTCTCTCTCATTCTTATTTTTTTTCTCACTCTTAGTTCTGTCTGTCTGTCTCTCTCTCTCTCTCTCTCTCTCTCTCTCTCTCTCTCTACAGTAATTCTCTCTTATTTCTCTCTCACTCTTATTTCCCACTCTCTCTGTCTCTCCCTCACACTCTCATTTCTCTCTCATTCTCTCTCTCTTATTTCTCCGTCTGTCTACTTGCTTTTCTCTCCTTCTGTTTTTTCTGTCTTTATAACTAGCTAGTTTTGGTTTCCATGGTAACACCTTTTCTGTTGGCTGAACTGGAGAAGCTCAGAGACCACCTTGGATGACGAAGAATTTCACTTAATTAACACTTAGTTTGGTTGTACAGTATATGCCAGCCCAGATTTAATATGATCACTGTCGTTTGACAGTCATGTCCCACCTTGGTTAAAATCACTATCTCTTCATCTTCGTAAAATGATCACACTTTTGCACTAAGGATCCCAATGGAAATAAGCTCTCAAGCTTTTTTTGCATTGTATCCTTTAGACAGCTAGTATGTACAGTACAAATAAATATTCATGTATACATTTTTGTTGATCAAAATCAATCAATCAATCAGTTCGGTCGAGTCTGGTTGTTGTGAACTGTCTGCTATCACCACCACATGAATCGCCCGTTTCAGCTTGCATTATTATCATTTTGAATCAATTAACTCATTCACTGCCAGAATTATTGCTGGCCGCGTTTGCCCACTGCCAGAGATCTTTCATTGAAAAAAAAAAGTACTCAAAAGTACTCATTTTTAAGTTTTAAGTTAACAAGGAAGTGGATGGGAGTCTAGAGCTTCGAAAAATCATATCTCCTTGGTCTTTGGGTCAAATTTGAAAAAAAATTATGTTGAAAACATTTAAATTACGTTTTTTACGTCAGTGGCAGTATTGGTTAATTACGTCAATTACGTCAGAGGCAGTGAATGAGTTTTAAAGTGACGTTGTGTTGTGTGCAATGCATCCAGTGCAGCGTTCTACAGAGTGTGGGTGGGGGGTCTGCAGAGTGCATACTGCAAGAGATGGACATGGAGATGGTCAGACAGATGGTACTGTGATCTCTCGAGGCCAGCTGCTGTGCAAGGTTACGTGGGCCCAGGGACACGCAAGAACTTGTGAGGCAGATTATTGTTTATTTTCTTATTTTTATTCAAACCTTCATTTTCCGTAGAAATGCATGGCAGAAAGGCGCTCCAACGCGTCTTGAGAAATGCATGCTAGCCCGCTGACCTCCTGACCTCTGTATGTCAGCGATTGCTAACAACGGTGTCCCTGCGGGTAGCACAATAGACAAGGCTGTGGTGGCTGTGGAGACAAGAGGCACAGAGGAGGTCCTGAGAGCGCGGCATGTTCTTCAGAGGAGTGGTGTAAGAAGACGGCGACTCAATGAAAAGGGGAGAAAATGAGAAAGAAAGAAGCATTGGGTGATTGATTGATTGAATACTTTATTAACAGTTTGCAAAAAGCACAGAGGTATAGTCATACAATAATGTTTGAGGCGCGCATAGCAGTACGGTAAAAAACGCTGAAGGCCAAGTGCGCTTAAGCGTGACGCTCTACCACTGGGAAGAGGAGCGATCCAGCACGTCTTTACCGTAGAAAAGCATGGCAGAAAAGCGCTCCAGCGCGTCTTTAGCGTAGAAATCCATGGCAGAAAGGTGCTGGCTGCTCGAAAAACTCTTTCTGTGGACCATATAATCAGCCATCCCCCCGCACCCACGGGAGAGTCATAAACGTGATTGTACCATCCACCTGACTGTGTCCCTGAGTGTCAGTGTCAGTGTCAACAGCATACTGGCTTTAAATAGCTGACAGTGCTAGAGGCGTTTTACCTTTTGGGGGCACACTTTTGTTATTTTGCCCTGAGGTTGTGGGTGATGGTGGTGCAGTCCCCCGTTCATAATCCCTAACTGCGGACCAGGTTACATCCATATTGATGGTTGTTTGGCTTATCCATGATCAACTCTTGTTGGCCAACAATCACCCAACTTTCATTGCACCACAGCAGCACTTGACATAACATACAGTAGGCGATTCACGACGAAGTCTGAGTCAAATAAAATCATGGGCTTTATCCTATGCTAACAGAACATCAAGGACACACTACTGTGAAATCAAGTCACGCTCACAGTCGCGGCCACCCAAAATCAATGGATGGTATTTTAAATTGCCAAATACTAGGAAATTGAATAAAGGGTGGCTTTAGAGCATGTTTGTGCATTCCGGACTCAGACCCTGATACTGATTTCCATTTTAAGGAAATGAGCTTTACGTTCAGTCCATTAATATGATAATATCACCCACAAAACCACTATTACAATGATTCTCATGCATAGAAAGTAATTGACCATTTACACAGAATCCGTTCCGAAAAGTAATGTATTCAAATTGATTGAATTCCGCTGTCGGCAGACTGAAAGCTGTTTCTAATAATACACTGATGCTCTGTGGGCTTTGGTGCATTCGCTGTCAATTATTTAATAAAGAAAAACGCCTCAAAGGCTGACAGAAGAAACGGAGCCATTCACCCCAAAAAAAAACTATGTTTTGTGGGGACACAAAAATCCCAGTTTTCCCTGCATTCCTCGCTAAAGCCATAATTCAATCATGTGTCTGTTTGTTTGCAGAGCCATAGGAGTTGCACAAAAACAAAATCCATCAGCACCATGAGTGTTTGTTTGCCTCGGCCATCTCCCCTCATCCGTGTTAGCTCTTCAAAGCCACGACGCTAGTACATGACCAGTCCAGCAGGCAGTGAATGAATGTGTCTATCACTTGACTGATTCCATTATCTCCCAGAGCTAAAGGCCACAGGCCTTGGCAACTTCCAATCTGAGACAGGCGTAGGAGCAACATCTATATAATCACAAAAGAAAACTTTCATCCCAACATGAAATATTCATCACTAAAAGATCCTATACGTCGGAGCCTTAAATTAGATAGCTGCCGTGAAAGCAAATCACATGGGCTTAAAGTCCATAGAATTCTAATCCATCACTACAAATTTGCCTACAATGGAGATAATGGCAACAGTTTTTTTGTTCTGTTTGTTTGTGTCAGGGACCGAGTTGGTCGGAAGGAGAGACACAGGGAAACTTGGTTGGTTTAAAATAATGTTCTTTTTTTTTTTTTTTTTTTTTGTGCTTCGTTTTAAAATAATGTTTTAACAGATAACAGAAATAAGTGTGCTCAAAATAAATGAAATCAAACTAAATAACTAAACAGAAACTGAACTGAACAACACAACTGAACTAAAAGCTGATCTAACCAAAATGATACAGGAGGTGGACATATATAGGGACGGGTCAGACCACTTTTAACACAAAAGGGGGAAAAGACAAAGACTACCATTGGAACACACTCTAATAACCCCTGCCCCACCCCATGGTGCAGAGGGACTGTGGTGCAGTCCAATTGTCCAGATTAGCTGCAGATCTGGAGCAGCTCATTGGCCAGCCCATCATGTCCATTTCTGTCAGCCTCCCACAGAACATACATTATAATGTGTGGCTGATGTGTGTCAGCCATCACAGTTTGTTTGTTTGTTTTTTAATGTTGGTGAATTCATATGTTGTGTTATTTGTTCAGAACCATAAGAATTTCAATGTTGCAGTGGAATCAGCTGATGTCTTAGCCGTATGTAAGAAATGTATGTCATTTGAGTTTTAACAGTAGGTTGATGCCCGTTGTGTCAGAGTGCTTATACAGTACTCATCTGTCTATACTATAATTCACGGAATCTGACTGTGTGTGTGTGTGTGTGTGTGTGTGTGTGTGTGTGTGTGTGTGTGTGTGTGTGTGTGTGTGTGTGTGTGCGTGCGTGCGTGCGTGCGTGCGTGCGTGCGTGCGCACGCGTGTGTGACACTCTGTTCCAGGGGTAACTCTGAAGTGTCCGACCATTCAGTCTCAAACTTGCAGTGTTATGACCGAATGAGAATTCGGTTTCCGGGAACCGAAAAACCACAAATATCTGTATCTGTCAGCCCGCGGGTCCTGGAGAAGACGCGGAAATTCTCTGTGTGTTTGGGAGATTGTATGCATCGGCTGTGATGCATACAATGCGAGTGTCATGTCACGTTTTTCCCGCCAAGCCAGTATAAATCCCTGACTGGCCACCCCGACCCGTCGGCTCAAAGGAATTGTTCAGCCAAGAAACAACTTTATTTCTATCGTTTACTTACATGCACAGAAATGGCCCATAGGCCACATGGCTCATCAGTTATTAGATCAGCTATTTTCACAGAATCTTCGCCCCCAGAATAGGGACGCTAGGGTGAAGGGCTACGAGATGAAGCATCAGGGTCCCTGATGGGTTTCTGCACTACTGGAATAATGAGCAGTATGAGACGTGACCCCAGATGCCCTGGCTGTCATCTCTGCCCGGGTCACTGCAACCACGGCCAAGGGGCGGGCTCGCTGACCTCCTGACCTCTGTATGTCACCGACCGCTAACAACGGTGTCCCTGCGGGTGGCACAATAGACAAGGCTGTGGTGGCTGTGGAGACAAGAGGCACGGGGGAGGTCCTCAGAGCACGCAGTGTTCTTCAGTGGAGTGGTGTAAGAAGACGGCGACTCAATGAAATGGGGAGAAAATGAGAAAGAAAGAAGCATTGATTGATTAATTGATTGATTGAATACTTTATTAACAGTTTGCAAAAGGTACAGAGGTAAAGTTATACAATCATGCTAAAAGGACACAACACAAAAAGCCCTGAGGGCATGTTTCCATTGTGGTCCTGTATAGCATAGTAGCAGAGTAAAACTGGCAGGAGAACGAGAGAATTACTCTGACAAAGAGAGAGAGAGAGAGAGAGAGAGAGAGAGAGAGAGAAAGAGAGCGAGAGTAAGAGAAGTGCTGAAAGATACAGCAGGGTAGAAAACATCACATAACAAAGACACACCATCAATAATGAACATTGTATACAACAGTATACACACCCTCTACAAAAACCTGCATTTTGCAGGACAACAAACGACACTGTCAGTAACCATGTCAGACAGTGTCCTTACAGTATTGCAGACTACTGTTGTTACTTCAGAGCTAATTAGTCTATTTTGACCGCGCAGGGCGACCATCATGTGCCTCGTTGTACATCTTCATGGCACTGGCACAAAAGACAGACCAAGTCCTGTATTGTAATCCCTCTAGGCCGGGGTAGCTCTGTATCTATCATTTCCCCTCCTGCTCATTTCCCCCACAATATCCATGTGGCGGGGCTGTGAATGGTTGGCCATAATAGCATCCAGCTTCCTTGCTGCCATTGTTTCTCCACAAGAAACTGCCCAGATTTGTACTGGTGAGCTTAAAAAAAAGGACATGAACCATTAAAAAAAAAAAAAATTGGGGGACCAGTGCACATACAGATCTCTTCCATTTTGCTGATCGATGTACAGAAAGTTGTTTCGATCTGACTTTGGTTCCCACCCGGTCGGAAAAACACTGACAGACTCTGGTGCTAATGCTCTACGGTACGTCACCACTCAATCACAGTTTAGCCACGCCTGAGCAAGTGACAGTGCTCGCTCATTCTATCCACTGTTTCCAATGTGAGTTTCCCCAAACCTCTCTCCAGAGTGGAGTGAGATTGAAGGCCTGGCCACGGCAGACTAAAGCAAACGCTGACACAAAACATTAACACATCGGGCAGACGGGCACTGTTCAGATGAATACAAACACAGACCTGACTCTATTGTTGTTTGTTTGCTGAGTCTGTTAAGGAAAGAGGGGTGAATTCCCCATGTGTGACTGTTTTTGTCTGGCAGCCGGCTTGTCTGCTGCTGTGTTTCTCTGTATGTGAGTGCATCTGTGCAATTCTGAACTTATTATTTCCCTTTATGTTCTTGCATTAGGCATCGTTCTGCACACAAGAGGGTCTGCAAGCCCGTCTGGCCGCAACAGGCCCCAACGCTGTGAGTAGCTTAGGGTCACGCTGGGGCCAATTTATAGACCGTGCTTGAGTCGGAATAGGACTCATTGAGCTTCTCTCCTTTCATTGACAATGAAAAGAGAGAATTCGTTAGTTACTCTTGTCTCGTCTCTGAAACCTGGCGAGTTGGGAGTTAGAATGTGTTGGTGGATGTGACGCAAAATAAACAGTGAATGAGCCCATACACATATATTGAAATTCTTTATTCGGAATAACCCCTTGAGATGAACCATCTCGTTTTCAAGGGGCTCCGCAGTTACAGAATACATACTAATACATTTAAAAAACAGAACAAAACAAAACATAAATAAACAGGACAAAAACAACATCAATCAAGGGGGGAAAACAAGACAAAACATACAACAATAACACAACAACAATACACAAAGCACATACAGTACATGAATTATTGTGTCATAGATCTGTTACTGATAATTAGTGAAAACATGAGCAGGTAGTCTCAAGGTGAGAGGACAGCGCCGTTTTAAACAATTGAGGAGATGATATTGACCGAATATGAACAGGTAAGTTGTTCCAGTCAGAAGGAGCTTTAAACCTAAAGGATTTTTTGGAAACCGAATTAAATACGCGTGGAACATCAAAGTAAACTTGTGCACAATGTCTCAGTTGGTGTCTAGAAGTAAAATGATTCATATACTGTTTGAGATACTGTGGGTAATTAAAGTAGATACATTTAAAAATGAACTGTAACCAGTGCTGCTGTCGTCTTACTGTGGGAGATGGCAAGTTAAGGTTTTCATACATGGTACAATGATGAGTCATATAAGGACAGCCAAGAACAAATCTACATAAACGGTTGTATATTGTATTAAGTGGAAGAAGGTTCTTTTTAGATGCAGTCTGATAGACTACATCAGCATAATCCATAATAGGAAGTATGAGTTGAAGAGCAAGTTTTTTTCTAACTGTAAGTGTAAAACATTTTCTGTTACGGTAGAGAACACCAGTACTAAAATTAATTTTTCTAACAATGTTGTCAATGTGACATTTGAATGCAAGTTCAGAATCCAGCCATAGGCCCAGATATTTGATGTGATCAACTCTATGCAGTTGCGTACAGTCAAGACAAGTGATATTATATGATTGATTTATGGTTTTTATAAGATTCTGTTTAGTTCCAAAAAGCATAGTGTTTGTTTTTGTTTTGTTGATGAGTAATTTATTTGCCGAGAGCCATAATTCGAGATGATTGAAATTTGATTGTAATGTTGACTGGATTTGTGATATGGTAGTTTGTGATGTATATATTACTGTGTCATCTGCATAGAGTTGCACATTACAACCCAAAAAATTGAGGGGAGATCATTGATAAAAATAGAAAACAAGAGTGGGCCTAAGGTTGAACCTTGCGGTACACCTCGTTCCTGCACTGCTAAACCAGATTTATTGTCCTGTATGACAACACACTGTTTTCTGTTGTGAAGATAGGAATTGAACCAAAGTAGGGCATTGCGTGAGAGACCAATAGAGTACAGTTTGACTAATAGAAGGTAGTGGTCGACCAGATCAAATGCTTTTGTTAAATCGATAAAAATTGAGCCTGTCAGATTATTATTACCAGATGCAGAAAAAATATCGTTTGTTAATTTTAATAGAGCAGTAGTTGTGGAATGATTGGAACGAAAACCAGATTGAAAAGGTGATAAAATATTATTGTTGCTAAGATATTTAGATAATTGGTTGTAAATTAGTTTTTCGATTTTTTTTGCTATGGAACAGATAATTGAGATTGGTCTGTAATTATTGGGATCAAGTGCATTGCCCGCTTTGTGCAGAGGAGTGATTCGTGAACACTTCCAGATTGATGGTATTTCATGAGTTGATAAAGACAGATTAAAAAGATCACAGAGAGGGTACATAAAGATGTGTGGAGCTAGTTTAAGAAATTTGCTTTCTATACCATCTAAGCCAGGGCCACTACACACTTTGAGATCATTAATGGCTTTAAGAACATCAACAGGTGAGATTTTCATGAAAGAGAAGGAGCTATGGCAAGGTGGTGCACTACTAACGATAACATAAGGATCGTGCATTGTGGGAGTACAGACTGAAGAGAAGTGATTGTTAAAAGCTTGAGCTACTAAAAGAGGATTATGTATTAAGGTGTTATTAACTTTTAATTGATTGCAGTGAGCATTTTTATCAGCCTACATATAGGCCTACACAGTTCAATCGATATTTATTTGTTGAAGATATTAATGTTTGAAACCTCATTCTTCACAGTTCACATCAAAGAAAGGTTGACCATACATCTTTTATACGTATTTGCTGCTGGATCACATAACTTGGCTTTAATCACTACGGCATTGCATGACTACAGTAGGTGTTAGGACTATACCTACTGCAATATGTGAGCATTTTCGGTGGTACGTGGCACATGTAGTTATTATGTTTAATAAAACCAGTTTAAAACAAGTTTACCTCTTAATAGTCTATGTGATGAGTGGGTTCAATGTTTGCTTGTATCAGAGCGTACATCACATCGTTGCGCAGCTGCACACGTCAAAGAACTCACTCTTGTTGGGTTGGTGTGGGGCCAGGTTTGAACACCACAGGATCAGGGCCATGCAGGCTAGGGCTTTAGTTTTGGGCTCGTGCAGGGGTCCGCACATGTTAGTTCACTAGTAAGAGACCACACCTCTATACTTAGGTTAAACAAATGTTATTGCACAAAATGAGATGGATGTGGATTTGGTGAGGAACCCAAGGTAGGGCGAGACTCAAAGTGGGGGTGTAGCCTCAGGAGCTGACGACCATGGTTGCTCTACTCAGGAGCGGTCTGTCGATCACCTCTGCTCCAGCACTGCCCCCAAAAGATGAGGAGAATGAAGAGAAGGGGAGGAATGGGAGGACGTTGAGCGAGAGTAGGAGACAGGGAGGTGGGAGGCGCACGACGACGTAATGGGCGGGAGCGTCTAACGGGAGGAGGAGACGGGGAGATTGGGAAGAGGAAGAGGGAGGCGTACAACAACGTGCTGAGGGAGGAGGGGAGGAAGAGATGGTGTGCCCATGCAGGCACGTCGCGGAGACCTATTGCAAGGCGGACCTGCTGCGCTGGTGTGTTAGCTCAGCTGCTTCTGTAGATATTGAGCTTGATGGGTAGAATCTATATTTTTGTTCTGAACCGTGAGTTGCATTTTGAACTGAAGGGATGTTCGGTTTACACTGAATGTGTTTGAAGTCTGTTGACTTGCTTCTATACGACTGAGGCGTGGATTTTCACTGGCACGCACACACACTCACAGTATTGGATTCAGCTAGAGGCAATTTAGATAGGAGGGCAGAATTACGCTAATGTCAAGTCCCTCATTTCTCTCACTCACGCTGACAACATTACACTCATCATCATACACGCTTCACACTAAACCACACACCGACACGCACACTCTCAAGTCATCACACACACACCCTTCACACTATAACACACACAGACGTATACACTTCTACATTATCGCATATTTTACTCCTTGCGTATGCTTTATGTGGTTTTCCAATCCTGTTTAAATTTTGCTTGGGTGTATTTTTACTGCATGCACTGTATGTAGTTTGACACACTACACACTATACTAAACTATCAGAGACTCTGAGGGAGGTCGAAAGACCGAAACGTCAGTCACTCTTTATACTTGCATCTAAATAATAAAAGATTAAAATGTCTGTGTTGCTCCAGCGTTGATCTCTTCTGCATCTGTTGTCCGTGCCCCTGTGACGCACTGGACTGGCCGTTTACGGCTGAGGCGCACCGGTAGAATCCCTTTGTGACCCCCAGTCACTACTGTGTGCGTGCCTGTGTGCGTGCCTGTGTGCGTGCGTGCGGACATGAATGTGGATGACTTTGAGCCGAGGTAGATTTTAGGGAGCTGGGGAGTTTAGTAAAAGGTCGCGGAGCACAGTGGTTTGGCATAGTGGCATATTTCATTTATGGGCTCACTGGGGCATATACAGCACACTAGGGTTGTGCTGCGGGCCAGATTAAGCGGTAGCTCTCAGTTTGTACTGAAAAAGCTTGGCGTGTTCCATTAGTGAAGAAAAATAAAACCTTCTGTGGGACCCACAAGTAAATTAATGAAGTTGCTGTGGTTGATTTCACCCGCAGAACACAGTTTTTCATGAGTAAATATAGCTGCAAACAGGGTCCAAGTAGAGAGGATGATACGAGAAGATGACAAAGTGGATGAAAAGGAAGAAGATAAAGGTAATGACTTTCTGAATAAGATGAAAATGAATGAATAACAAATAATAATACTTTGGTTGTTCATGTCGACATTTTAACTCACAGCTCTACATGTAGTGACTAGTGAGGGAGGGACTGCTGTTGTATTTATCACAACATGACAATGAATTCATGGTTTTGGAAAGCTGGTGTGTGAGCGCTAAAGCTCAGTTAAACCAATTAGACACTGAGTTGGGTGTGGCTACACACCTGTTGTGAATCAGGCTAATTGATGCACACAGACACGATAACTCAGCCATCCCCAGACAAACTCATTGCCTCTGTCCTGAAATTTTGGTGGATCTCCTCATTTTTACTCCATATTTCTGTGTGGTGAAAACTACTAGAGATTCTACCTAAGGCATGGCAAGCAGTGTAATGTTTGTAAACCGTTTGACTGTGATCATTTATGAACGACTACAATGACTGCATACATCTATCGAAGAGACCATTTACAAATGTATTTCTATTTCTATCAGGGAAGACAGCTTTCCGTATTCCATTACATCCATTAACAGGAATCAAGGACTTGATCAGTGTTTATAATGAGATTAAAGAGGTATATCAAATTACACACACACAAATACTAGTTAGGTCCCCAAAACGGTATAAGAATTAGCACAAACATCACGTTCATTGTTAAATGAAATCTTTATCCATTGGTTTAAACATTATATATCGTCGGTGTCCGGGACGAACCAGCTAACTCCATTTTCATCTTTTTGTGTTTTTTTCATAAATCAACGCTATTGAACACCCTTTACGTCTGTGTAAAAAATCTAAACATTTGAACCAATGAAAAGTATTAAAAAGCGCCTCTGATGAAACCTCCCAACTCCACTGGATCCTCAAACTGTCCGTCAAAAACAAACAACTCCCCCTCTCTACTCTGCTGCAGCCTTTTCACAACACAGAACAGAGCACGCTGCGCAGTGAACGAGGAGGAGTATCACGTAAACAAACTCCCCATAGTCTGTTAAAACTATGCAGTGTACCTGTTTATCAAACTTAGCACTGACGCTAATGTTATGAAAACAAGTAATTATATTTCTAAAATCGATGAAGTGTTTAATGAGGAGAGCAATGTGACAAGAAGAAAGGAGTTGATAGCATTTCTGTCGCGACTTTCTGAATCTCCAAATCTCCAATTCTGTGAACCCCTCTTTGCAAAAGTTATTGTAATATTTAAAGTCCTGTTTATTATTGTTAGCCTATATAAGTGTCATGAAGCATCAGGGCATTAATTCACACGTTGTTGTGATGCATCGTGAGCTTGGAGATCCATTGTTAGCTTTTGGGAATTAGTACCCTTTTGAAACCTCTCCCTCAGCAGCGAGTGGAGCTATTGTTGTTTGGACACCTAACTCCATTTCAGCTTGATTTCTGCTCGTCTGAAACTACTAACTCCACTTGCGCTGGGTAAAGTGTTGATTTACCCACGATTTGGGTAAAGTGTTGATAATATAATGACACATGCAAGTATCTGACAATATATAAAGTCACTATACCAACTTTGATGAGGCAGTATTGCTTTGTTAAAAAAATATAAGGTTTTCTTCATTTCCTAAAAAACGTATATTTTTTTCGTTTCCTGAACAATGAGCGTTTTGGAGTTAGCAGGTTTGGGCTGGACAGCAGAGATATGAAGGTTAAGTGAGTTCAATCGTATGAAATGACCTCCACAAGAATTTGAAAACATGCCACATGCATAAATTGCCATATGGTTGGAAAGTTTGGACTTGACACCATGGGACTCGAACCAGGGACCTTTGCATGCGCAGCACAGTCAGTAGAGCAAGTTCACCTTCTCTGGGAATACAAAGGAGAAACATTATTGCAAAATGTCTCTGTTCATTAATTTTTGAAAAGAGTACAGCCTATGCGTTCCAGCATACATCTGAATATTTATAGGGTGATAGAGTGAACATAGTCACATTTCAACTACACACGGCTCCTTAGTTTATTATTTAAAATATGTCATGTTTCTTTCACCTTTAGCGTTGCTCAATACTGTCTGACAGTTGACCTTTACTCAGAGAATGAGAAAGGCCTGGAACTGTACACGAGAACACACACGCACACACGCACACGCGCACACACACACACACACACACACACACACACACACACACACACACACACACACACACACACACACACACACACACACACACACACACACACACACACACGTAACGAGGAGCGGTTGGCAAGACTGTTCACAGCTATGAGAAGGTCATTGCCTTGGGCAGTCAATAATAGTGGTGAGCTTTTGTACGCGCCAGTAGTTACTAGCTCACATTGTTGCCTGTTTACATTTTTTGCCTGGTTCTGGTTTGGCACCTCCAGGAGACGCGCAAGCACGCACGCACGCACACACGCACGCACGCACGCACGTGCACACACACACACACACACACACA
>NC_137613.1:26792519-26797519 GCF_963280865.1 Gymnoscopelus braueri | reverse complement strand
TGTTTGTGGGTGGGAAGCCGGTTGGAAAGCAACGTTGGGGCAGGGCAATCTCTGTCGCTGGCTGCACTACAGGTTGGTTGGGGTGCCTGTTTAGCATGGAGGGATTTGGCATGTTACTCTGCATGTGTTATGCTCTCCCTGCATGTGTGATTATTGGAGGAGACATAAATGTGCCATTTACCAATGCACCATTTCGGTGGTTGTCTACACCAGTGGTTCTCAACCTGTGGGTCGGGACCCCCACGTGATGTTGGGGGGCGGGGGATCCCCAGATGACAGTAAAGTGACAATGTAATACCTAAAAACACACACAAAAAAAACATTACATTACTGCATCAAAAGTAATCAACAAACTATACTAAATTATAAAACTGGTCAAACAATGGGCAACTTGTCAAATAATATAATAAAGAGGCAAAAAAAAAAGATGATCTACAAGCTCCCAAAACCTCGCAACGCGAGGCGTTGTGAGCTTGTAGATTGGCTATTTTCACAAACTCGTAATGCCTCAACTCCTACAATTCCGGGTGGGGGGTTCCCAGTTCAAATAACATTATTTTGGGGGATACCCAGTTCAAATATGATTATGTTGGGGGGTCCCCAGTTCATATATGATTATTTTAGGGGGTCCCCAGTTCAAATATGATTATTTTGGGCGGTCGTGGCCTGAAAAGGTTGAGAACCACAGGTCTACACCCTCCCCAAGACCAAAAGTAGGGGTCTGCAGTGACAGGGACTATAAACAAGTGGTTCCCATCCTTTTCTGGATTAGATCGCACTTGAAAATCTCAAAAGAGTTGGCGCCCATCCATTCGACCTGGTTGTTGTTTGATGTCACCAAACCTGCCTACTGATGATGTCACTGGTAGGCATGTTTCTGAATGGTCCACAGCCCTCTTCTGAGACCCAGGCTGAGAAATATTGGTGCCATCTTATAATGAGCATTACGTTGCTGTCAGGCAGAAACCTTATCTCATACTACAGCATCACACAAAAGCATCAAAAATAGCAGATCTGCAAGCTCGAAACGTGCTTGCAGATCTGCAAGCACGGTTTTGAGCTTGTACATCTACTACTTTTGAATTTGAATCCTGAAAAGTAACAGTTTTTGACCTATGGATTTCCACCCAACAGAGACGATTACTGAGGCCCAATTATATGAAGATAGGTTGAAAATGGCTGAAGTGGCCCTTTAAGCGGTCACACCTGGCATGAGTCAAACTAATTACACTGAGCTGGGTGTGACAACACACCAGTTGTGTGTCAAGCTCATCGATGCACAACAGGGTAAATCCGCCATTCCCACAGCAAGGTTATTATGGTCTGAATAAATTGCCACATTAGCTTTCATTTCACTGTCACTGCTAGTGTTTGGGGGTATTTTACACTGGGCCCACCTATACCTCAGGTGTCGTGAAGGCAATGTGCTCTTGGGTATATCCAACACAAAGCGTGAATGCAAATTAAGCACACACACACACACACACACGCACGCACGAGTGAGCACATGCACACACAGGCACGCACATGCACACACAGGCACACATACATTTACACATGCAGGCGAGTTAAGAGGATTGTTAAAACAGTGGGGTTGGGATTGCAGCTGTGCACACGGTTGAGCCTGTCACTCTCGCTGTAAGCCCTTCAACCTCCCAACACAGACGGGTAACGGAGATTCTGAGCTCGAGGGTGACTGCTTTGCTCAGGGGTGTCCAAACCTTTTTTTTTCCAAAGAAGGCCATATTTGAAAATATTAAAATACCTTAGGGCTGACTGCATCTCCTGTCATGCTGTGTACCCTTGGACCATAACAAAAGTCACATGCAAATACTGTGTACAGTGCCTCGCGTTACAACAATTGTATTTACAGTGCAATATTAATGAGAGAGATATTAATAGTCTTTTGTTGGTAGTGTATCCAAATGTAAGCCACTCATCTGTGCTGTGAACCAAACGAAAATAATTCACCCTTTTTTCAGCCCTTTTTCACATGCACTGCATGCATTGCTATTATATTTACAGTCCACTAAATGTCTTTTGTTCAAATGGCAGGGTAGCCAAATGTAACCAGGTGTGAAAAGGTTCTCTAAAAAAAAGAAAAGGAAAAGAAAAAAACTTTCTTTCACATCTTGAGAATGAAACAACACAAGGAACAAGCAGTTTAAGAATCCTTACACATGCTACTGAGAAGTAGCCTATCTGCCCTATCTGGTTCAATTCAAAACACTTGAAAACTTCAATATATGATTTTCACATGACTGTACTAGCCAGCCATAAACAATTCATTTTAGGAAGGAAGCTGCAGGCCATATAAAATCTGCCCTCGTGCCATGATGATTGGCCCCCGGGCCAAACTTTGCACATGACTACACGACAGCCGTTCGGCTGCCGTGTTAAGTGTTGATGGGTGGGTCAGAGCATGTTTGTTTTTATCAATCAATTGTGTTCCGGCTTGTCTCAATGGAACTAACGTAGTATACTGTAAGTTCCTATTTATCGGTATCATTATGAAAACTCATTCTTCAATGTTTGAAAAAAAAGAAAATACCATGACATTCATTAATTTTGTATTGATTTTTTTCATATCAAAGAAAAAAAATGAAAAAAGTATTGCCAATTATTTGGGGGCCCACATTCAATATCCTCAGGGCCCACAGTGGGCCTCGGTCCACAACCTTTGCTATAGCGTACACATCGGGCGTAATTGACATAACGACTAAATATGGAGAAAAATCTAATAGAAAGAAGATAAAGGGAATACATAGTGTTTGGGGAAGGAAGGGTGGAGGAAAGTCCATGCTGGACATCTGGAGTTGATACTGTGTGATACAAACACATACTGTTGACACAAGCGTGCATGCAAATTAACATACATACATACATCACACACACAGGCACACATATATTTACACATGCAGACACGTTAAGAGGATTGTTAAGACAGTGAGTTGGGATTGCAGCTGTGCACACGGTTGAGCCCGTCACTCTCCCTGTCAACCCTTCAACCTCCCAACACAGACAAGATGGGTAACGGAGATACTGAGCTATAATGGTGACTGCTTGTTGTGTGTGTGTGTGTGTGTGTGTGTGTGTGTGTGTGTGTGTGTGTGTGTGTGTGTGTGTGTGTGTGTGTGTGTGTGTGTGTGTGTGTGTGTGTGTGTGTGTGTGTACTTGTACTGCTATCGTTGTGAGAACAACATGTCCTCCCATGGAAATAAAGATGAGGACAATAATGGGAAGTGAGGAAATTATTTAGCTGGTTCTCACTAAAAGAGGCAGGGTTAGGATTTAGGTTAGGGTGAAGGTTAGGGTTAGAGGTTAAAGAATGAATGAAGTCAATGGAAATCAGCCGAATGTCCTCACAAGTGTAGCAGTACAAGGATGTGTGTGGATGCGCATGTGCGTGCGTGCGTGCGTGTGTGCGTGCGTGCGTGCGTGGTTGTTTATCATCAGCCTGTCACTGGTCTCAGGACTCAGGAGACACTCCGATCTGTAACAGGTGGATGCACCCGGCACCCGGCACACACACACGCACACACACACACACGCACGCACGCACGCACGCACGCACGCACGCACGCGCGTACACACACACACACACACACACACACACACACACACACACACACACACACACACACACACACACACACACACACACACACACACACACACACACACACACACACACACACACACACACGCACACTCTGCAGAATGCAAAGTAGCTAGATGCCACTACCACAAATCCATTATCCCTGTGTGTTTTGGCATGCATGGTGATACACATGTGTGTTTGCACCTGTGTGTGCAAGCATAATGTGAATGTGCTTCAATGTTACGCTACTCATAATAGCTTATATAAGTGTATTATGTTTTTTGGTGCATGCATACAGTCAGTGCATGCAAATTAGCGTGCAAATGCATTGTGATGGTGATATTGTGGAATCTGGCTGCAAGTCTCTCTCATTCCAGTATCTCAGTGCATTGAGTAAGCAATTGCACAGGCACATAGACACACATGCATAGTATATAGTGTGTATGCACTGGCAGGCAGGCAAGCTATGCCTAGTTAGTATAATGACACATTGGAGAGCCATCAACTGTCCAGGAAGATAAACAGTATGACTGGAGGGCCCATTACTTCAAGCTATGCCTGATGGGACCTACCGCATCATTACCAACCAGGAATTCATAAGCAACAAGCTTTTTCCCTGTCTCTGTCTACGGAATGTCATCGTGGACGATAAGATAAGATAAGACACTAGATATATGCACTTAGTCTGACTGAGCACCGTCACTTTGCTGGGGGTTCCTCCGACACTCAGGGACATGGTGCACCTCGAGTTATACTGCTTGTGCATCGTTGTGCGACTGCGGCACACAACTATGTACAGTATAAGGGCATGGTTACACATTATGCTTCAGAAGCGTCCGCGTCTCGTTCACTTTTATGCGAGCAAGGGGGTGGAGCGTCCAGTTGCGGTGTTTTGACGGAACGCTTTCGACACATCTGAAGCGTGGCGTTTTTTGTGAACTTTGACTGGGCGTCAATCAATAGGAAAGAAGCCCTGTGCGCCGTGGTTGACCCCACTTGGCAGGCATTTCAATATTCTTTCAGGGAGCCAACCATTCCAAAATGATGTCAAACAAACTACACACCAAAAAAATGGCACGCAAGGCAGCGCAGGAAATTGACGCGTCTGAAGCCTCGGCTTGCCGTGACCACAACAATGCTGATGCAGATGTGTGACCGTACCCTTATCCTGTGTGTATCGATGCACTGAAACAGGTGTTTCGTCACACTCAGTTGCCTGGCGTGACTGCTTAAGTCAGCCATCACCCACACCATATTTATCAATTAAAAACAAGAATAAACTATCACCAGTGAATATATGGATGAATGTACAGACTCTCAACTGTGAATATGAGACTGGGATACAGGATTAGAAATTTAATTTGCTAATTATATGCTGCCTGGTTTACCGTCGGATTCT
>NC_137613.1:26782519-26790019 GCF_963280865.1 Gymnoscopelus braueri | reverse complement strand
AGTGATGTAATCTACTGCCACGGCCCAATAAATCATCTATCTGCATATCTCAGACAGGTTTTTCCACAACTGATGAGACAACAAGTAAACAGTCCACATCCTTTTAAGGAGGAGGTATACTGGAGACAAAAGCTTACATTTAGATGGATTTACATTAACCCATATTAACATTAACCTTTGCATAACTCCACTCTCACCTCCATCTGACCTGTGATTTAATAATAATCACCCCCCCTTCTCTCTCTTTGCCCCTCTGTCTCTCCACTCATAGAGAAACACATACACAGTCTCTCTCTCTCTCTCTCTCTCTCTCTCTCTCTCTCTCTCTCTCTCTCTCTCTCTCTCTCTCTCTCTCTCTCTCTCTCTCTCTCTCTCTCTCTCTCTCTCTCTCTCTCTCTCAGTTAAATGGTTGCCATGAGTCATGCAGTACATTTAAATGTTAAATACCTAGGTGGGGGTCACGAGCCATTTCACACCACATTACCGGCTAATGGCTCATATCTTAATAACCCTACCAGCCTGGTCATATTCTCTTGGGTGGATATTAAGACCTCAGAGATTGGATGGAGGGCATTCTAATTCTGTGATTCTGACTCCCGGCGGCGCCGGGGAGATTGAGAGGCAATGTGGAAGTTGTTGTTGCCGCAGGAAGGGGGGAAGGAGTGGCTCTTTGTTGAGAGGCTGGGATGGTGTGGTACATGACCAGACGGAACAACAATGTGCACAAGAACAAGTCTGACAAAGAGGAAGAAAGATGAAACAGCATCGTGGAATGCAACAACTGTTAACAGGATCCTGAATCTTTTCTACTATATAAGGGACATTATATATACATAATTATAATTATATATATTAGGGCATTCACAAAAACTGATTTTTGGTATTCGACTTATGCTCTAACAGCAGGCTATGAAATACAAGATCATTTGACTGCTACTGTGCCTGGACGCCACGCCAATCTAACTTGTTAAACAAAAGACATTAATAAACTCACCAATAGTAAGTAAAGTTTATTTACACTGTAGTTGTCCCCATTGAGCGTAGAGCCATGTTTTTTCTGCTTTTAAAAAAATAAAATCTTTCTGGCATGAGTGCTGCTGTTTCAGCGCCCCACCTACATTGAGTGACAGCACAACTTCACCTACAATATGACATGATATGACAACAATCAACCATGAATGGATTAGGAGAACTATACACCAGAGCTCACAGCTGCATGTCTGCTGTAGAAAAGCCACTGCAAAAAAAAGAATAATATCAGAATTATCAACTTTGATGTACAGTGTCGAATAGTGGTTAGATAGTCACATACACACACACACACACACAAACAGATAGATACACACACACACACAATATGCACACACGCATTGACACACACACAATATGCACACACGCATTGACACACGCATTGACACATGCACGCACGCACGCACGCACGCACGCACGCACACACACACACACACACACACACACACACACACACACACACACACACACACACACACACACACACACACACACACACAAACTGCAGGTGCATACGGTACACCTGTCTCCCTGGATGAATGGTGCTGGAACACTGACAGCTAGTTAAAGGGAAATGAAAGTCTATTAAAGTGCCACTGTAAACAACAGACAGACCAATCTACTGCTGCTGAAATGAGAGCGAATACATCACCAGCAAACATCAAAACCACACATATTTCACAGACATGAAAGATATACTGTGTGCTTTTAAGTGTGTGTGTGTGTGCGTGCGTGCGTGCGTGCGTGCGTGCGTGCGTGCGTGCGTGAGTGCGTGCGTGCGTGCATTCGTGTGTGTGTGTAGTAGTTACTGTAAGGGATCTGTAAGTAAGCAAGAGTGTGAACTACAGTTCAGTGGGTGTATTGTTTGAACAGTTGTACACTCAAATGCTACAAGTACATCTATACTGTATGTGTGAACATGTGCGTCTGTATTATTTTCAAAAATCTCTGTCAGGTAGGCGAAGATATTGCAATCAATCACTCATGTCTATATCAGTCTGTGTGTCTGTGTGTCTCTCTGTCAGACTGTTCAGTGTGTCCATCAGTGTCATATTTTAGCAAATATTTGACAAATCGGTTGAATTAATAATCGCAGAGCAATATGGACAATAAGAAACCTGCCTTCCAGTGACATAAGCGATAAGCAGGTTCTGGTCATTTCATTTTTATTTTCATTTTTTATTAATGCAACAAAAATGGCTTCTATTTCAGTATGCCAACTTTTCAGGAAGAGAAACGCTGTAGTTTCTATTAGCTTGAAATCCCCATCAATGATGTCATTGGTAGGCAGGTTTCTGAACTGTCCATTTCCCACCAATGAGAGTACGCAGAGTGAGTGGACGGAAATTGTTTATTAGCAAGGACCAATTGTATGAAGAAGATAAGGTTGAAAATGGGCGAAGTGATCCTTTATCGTTCTTAACCCATTAAAACCGGGAGCGCATCAGTGTAACCACTTAAACCATTATTTTATACTTTGGCATTCAAAAATAGCAGATATACAAGCTCATGGTGTGTTTTTGAGTCTTTGAATATATATATTTTACTAAAATCTTTGCTTCTGGGGAGGTCCTTGACATGAAAAAGTTTGAGAACCACTGATAGAGTAACATAAGTTTTTTCCGAAAACAGTTTTTTTTAGAAGACATTTAGAAGACATTTTGTAGAATCGGAACCTCAGGCCTTAATGGGTTAAGTAATGTTACTTTCCACCACTGCGTGCGTGTGCGTGTGCGTGTGCGTGTGCGTGTGTGCGTGCGTGCATGTGTGGGTGGGTGATGGTGTGTGTGTGTGTGCGTGGGTGGCGTGCACGCGTGTGTCCCAGCAGGCTCTGACAGGCTTGTTTTGGCATATCCCTGTAGATGCTGACGATGGCTGGCAGTCAGGCTGGGAGCTGGCACACAGAGCATGGAGGGAGATGAACACCAGAGCCACTCACCCCTCATCCACTGGCTCCTGCAGCAGAGCCACCTCCTCCGCAGGTCGTACAAGTGTGTTTTATAGATAAGAGTTTGTTTTAGCAGTGTCTGTGCCAGGCTTGTTGAGATTTATGAGCTGTCTATACTGTATATATTTGCTGTCGGGTAGAAACCTTGTATCTCCATATTTTGTCTTTTTATTGTTTGTTTCCCCCCCCCCTGTAAATTAATGCCCTACGTCTTCGTACAAGCAAAAGTCCGGCAAGTGTAGTGAAAAGAGCCAAGCTTGTAGATAGCAACTTTTTTCTTTTAAATCATTTTGAAAGTGAAAGTCTTTGTGTTTCATAAATATTTAACCAATGAAAAGTATTAACAAGAGCTTGTGACTAAATAATAATGACATTGGATCCATTGGAACACGTTTCCTGAAAAGGTTTTTGGACGTACAAGGTTTCCACCCGACAGCAACGATATATGATATATTTGCACGCACGCACGCATGCACGCACGCACGCACCTACGCACGCATAGAGATCTACATCTCCCTAAGTCCTTTTAGCCAATCCTCAAATATAGACAAACTTGATAATTGGTGTCCGTATTGTCTTATATTTTCAGGGAATAAACAGACAACCTTTGACTCTGTGCGGTTGTACTGCAAAACCATAACCCTACGTTTTGTAATTTATTTTTGCAGTGATTCTCAACCTGTGGGCCTCCAAATAATTGGCAAACAAATTGATCCAGATTATAAGGTTGGGAACCGCAGTTTTACACCACAGTGACAGCGTACATTTGTGCTTCATAATGATACGCAGCCTTGGTATGGCATAATTTGGGCAGATGTACAGTATTTTACTTTCATTGGTGGAATAATAATAAATCACAGCCCCAAGTTAGTCCTATTGTTGTGCAGAACTATAATCTTTAACTAATAAAAGGAGGTAGATTTTTTTTAAAACCAAACATTGCATGAATAATTATCAACTTACTGTAAACCCTACACTTTGTTGACCAGAGCCCCCAAGCGGTCTATACGAGGTCCTTTTTCCCTCTACAACAATTCTCTTTGCTGAAAAAAGCCATTCTACAAGCTCACAACGCATTGCGTCGCAGATGTAGGTTATTTTCCTTTGCTATTTATATTGACAAATAAATAAATAATTGAAATAACTGCCTGCTTATCAGTATGTACTAGTCTGTTGATCATTCCACGGTAAAATGCATAAACGTTAAAGAATCAGCGCATCCCCAGAAAGACACAGTATGTGTGTCATGGTGTTTGCAATTCAGTGTGCACCGCTTCACTATCTCCTTGTCATTCTGCTTTAGCTGTATCTCCAGGATTACAGTAACAGTTCCTGACAACTGCAAACATTGTGTGTCCCTCCGCATCTTTAGGAGATTCCTGAAGGAATACCAATAAGCCATGTTCCAGTATCTAAAATAATGGATTTTCTGAGAAAAGGAAATTATGTACTGCAAGGATCTTATTCTGTTTTAACCATACTGTAAATCATTAAGAAACTTGTTTTTTGCTGTTGTTCTATGTTGTGCCTTTGATGTGGTGACCTAATATTCTTTATGATATTGGTTTTGAGTATGAAAGTAGGTTAAAGAACAATATTCTCCACATTATAGTTTTTTCATAATTGGCTGCATGAAGTTTTCAATTCTGAGGTCATTCTGTCTAATTGAATATGCAGCTGACACAACATTAATACTCTATGTGGCCCGAACCATTAATTAATTTTCATAACGTCATCAATTTTCAAAAAACATTCAACGATAAATGATTGCCATAACCAGTATATTACACTTTGTAAAATTGTTAAATTGATAACCAATTCTCAACATTGCGTTGATAGTTTTTGTTGAGATTTTATGTTTTTTGTTGTTGTTGTTTTAACAACCATACAGCTGTAGTAGCTGTAGTATTTTCTATTTTCTGGATGTGCAACAACTGACAATGAATGTAAGCTTATCTATTTAAGAGGTGACAAATGCTACTGTTTTGCTTAATGTCCCTTATTCTGTAATAGGTGTACAGAGTTTAATTAAATTCTGCCCCATAAACTTTTATATTTATCAAACATAGCTGTAATAACATTAAGTTAAGTGTCTTGAAAAGATTACCTTAGAAAATCGCATAAAACCAATAGTAAAAGTGTGTGTGAGGGGGGGGGGGTCAAACCTCAGGTGAGATCAGAAGAGCAACAAAAACTAAATCTCTTTACATCAACCATCACATGCCTTGTTACCCTTGTTAAAGGTTTCATGACGTTCAGTTTTACCACACATTAAAAGTCTTTGTCATGGTCCTTCAAACGTGTATAGAAAGTTTTAACAAAAAAATTCCACTCCATTGATCCATGGCAGGTGTTTTTCTCTCACATTTCTAAAGCCTTTTCAACTGCACAGAAAAAAGAAATCTTTGCCTGCGGGTGTCGCTGGTGAGGGATTTTGCCTGTCAATCATCGCCTCTGCTCCGCCCCCCCCCCCCCCCCCAAAGGAAAGGATAGGGGAGGGGAGGGGCGAGGAGGAGAGTGGGGCGGGATTAATCGGCTGTGACCTCACTGCCGAAGGGCCAAGCTCAGATTACTTTTCACTAATTATTCAGAAAACCCCAGACCACAGAAAATCCACTGAATGTTCAAAGTTCAGATTTTTTGGGTGTAATTAAGGTCATAAAACCCCCAAAAAAAACATAAAAAATAAAAAAAAAGTGAAAATGAATGTCATAGAATCTCTCTCTCTCTCTCTCTCTCTCTCTCTCTCTCTCTCTCTCTCTCTCTCTCTTCTCTCTCTCTCCTCTCTCTCTCTCTCTCTCTCTCTCACTCTCTCTCTCTCTCTCTCTCTCTCTCTCTCTCTCTCTCTCTCTCTCTCCTCTCATGCCAACAATTTGTCAGGAAGTATTATTGTCTCACAGACGCACAGGGTCAAACATGTCTGCTCCATTCCGATTCATAACCTGACTCTGTCAAATGGAAGAAGCTTGCGACACATTTTGTTTCACAGCCTTCCTGAAATCAAATGCAAATGAGATTTCCGGAGGGAGGGGGGGTTTACCAGGCTAGGTGATTCAAGTGTTCAACCAAAATGCAACAGCGGGTCAGAGAATCATTAGGATTACACTGCGAAAGGTCTGGGAGTGGACTGTGTGTGTGTGTGTGTGTGTCTGTCTGGGTTGGTGGTCTGACTGATCTCTGAAGCCCTGTCTGTTCTGTTACACAAATACGGAAAAGAAAACAATGGAAGCAGTGCTCTCTGAACAGGAAAGATGTTTGTCCTCGATTGATAGCCTACCTATCATTCAGTTCACTCTGCTTCTTTACAGTTCCAGAGAAACGTATATAACCTTTTTCTCACAGGGAGAAGCTTTTTCTTCCATGAGGTCGGGGGGCCAGATATCGAATTGTAGTTTCTGGCTATGGGCTGAATCCCCTATAAGACTCTGACAAAACAAAGAGTGCCAGGAGCATTCTGGACAGTGCAGTATACACACTGAATCGATGGGGAGACCTTGACTCTGCTTATCTCTGTCAAGATTGCTGGCATGAGGCCTGCATGAAGCGGCATGAGGTTCACATCCATGCTCCAGAAGAACTTTAACATGCTCACACAAACAAACTTCTCAAATGCCTCAGTGCCTGGATGTAATCTCCACAGGGTGGACTCGATGTAAGGTTTCAGCTGGATGGTTAACACCAGGCATAAACAATAGACAATGTGATCCATGAACCCACATTCACAAGTAACCAAATAGCCTGCTTGTTGCAGCAACTGCCATCGAGACGGTTTCAAACAATAACAAATAAGTAAATGTTCCAACCTATATGAGCTTTACTTCTGTTTACTAAATCCCAAGTACCAGGGTTACACTGTGTCACGATGCAATGCGCTGTGAGCTTGTAGATCAGCTGTTTTTGCTATAATCATACCGTGAAGTGCTGTATACTCTACACACTATAGGTCTTAAAGGGAAATGAAACCTGGGCTTATTTTATTGTTTGCTCTAACCAAACTGCATCAAAAATTAATAATTAATAATTAATTAATAATTAGAATAATTAGATTTTCATAGGTGTGTCTAGAGCAAGCCTGATAGACAGTACTGACACACCTAAAACCGAACACACCCATTATTAATTTGATTAGCTGCAGCTGTGTTGCTTACATCACTGTGTACTAAGGTCAGTGTCATGCAGCCTGCCATGTTTTTTTACCCTGCTGTAGTTTTTAACCAGAAGTGAAACGTAAATTACAAAATTAGCCTAGGGTTTGATGCCCCTTTAAGTGGTTAATCAGACCAGAGACTGATTTCATGATGATGTAATAAAGTCAGTAGACACAACCACCATATAACGCATGTTCTTCACAGCTTTGACATGTTCTTTCACAGCATTTCAAAGTGTCTTCAGGTCATTCTGAAGTGAAATTCAAAGTAGCTGTAATTAAGGTGTTTAATATAAATGTACAAATGATATTCCTCAGGTGACTTAGCGTGGTGACTTAATGGCTCCACTTAATGGAAAACGAAGCATGGCTGAGG
>NC_137613.1:26771796-26782319 GCF_963280865.1 Gymnoscopelus braueri | reverse complement strand
TGTCGCCTAGTAACAAGAGAGGGCGTTTGGGTGAAACAACGGACATACACTTGAGTAGCTCATCAGAATGCACAGACACGGGTTGGTATCTTTTTCATTTTAAACAGTTTGCAATGGACAGACAATCATGAACATCATGAAGGTAAAGAGATTATATTAAGAGGCAGAAATATAGAGAGAGAGAGAGCTGTCCAACTGCACAGTAAAATCCCCAGTGTCAGTTTGAGGATTTCATTTTCACAGTATGAATCATGCAGGCCTTCCTAATACTGTGATTACTACATTGTTATTATACTGTACATCATGGTTGAAGATACAGGCTCTAAAACAGTGATGAAATCGCATTATGAGTAGATATAACCCCCCCCCCACACACACACACACACACACAACACACACACACACACACACACACACACCACAATGCACATGACTTCCACATAGAGTAAGCTGTAGTATGTACTGTATGTTGTATGTGATGGCTTGACATTGAACAGGATGATCACTGAAGATGTGACATGAATGTAAAGTGACAGGTATGTTCAACATATACTGTAAGTAACAGTATCTATGGTCTCTCTCTCTCTCTCTCTCTCTCTCTCTCTCCTCTCTCTCTCTCTCTCTCTCTCTCTCTCTCTCTTCTCTCTCTCTCTCTCTCTCTCTCTCTCTCTCTCTCTCTCTCTCTCTTGCATAGATTCTCATACCAGTACACACGTACACGCACGGACACACACACTCACAGACACGCGCACACACACACACACACACACACACACACACACACACACACACACACACACACACACACACACACACACACACACACACACACACACACACACAACACACACACACAGTCCTCAGCTGCTAATGAGGAACCAAAGGGGGGCTCTCACTCAGCAGCCAATTACCCAGTCCCTTTGGAAAGGAACAGTGTTGTTGTGCGCAGCGCATGTGTGCATGTGTGTGTGTGTGTGTGCGTGTGTGTGTGTGTGTGTGCGCAGATGTTCTGATCCTTTGCCAGAGCCTGCCTGTTTTCCCTCAATGCCGATATCAAATGTTTCATGGCACTATAACGCAAATTAACATGACGTTTCAATTTCCATTATCTGAACATACAGGCTGAGTTAGGTTAGACTTTTAAATAACTGTGCCCAATAACGGTGTTGTGGTTAAGCTGATCAGCTCTGGAACCGATCAGAACCTTGTTGGCTTTGGTTCAAGTCCCATCTGTGCTCTCTTCCTCTGTCACCCTACGGCGTCTCCCACCGGCAGCCTCATTACAGGGAGCTGGCAAATGTAAAGCCCAAAACACAGGAGTCCCACCACCCAAAAATAAAATAGCAGTGGAGACATTCTTCATTGTTCAGGTGATTAAAACAGCTCTTGATTAACATATAGACAACTGAGAAAGGATTTTCAAACTGTATTTAGTATTACTGCATTTTTGTATTTCTTTAACCACTATATGCTTGGTTGACCGGAGTTCCCCAGGGCTCTATACTAGTGCCTGTTTAGCTCTACACAATAATCTTTGATGAAAATTGGTGATCTGCAATCTATATATATATATATATATAATATTTTCTGCAAAATAATTCCCCAGAATACGGATGCTGGGGTGTAAGTGGTTAATGATCTTTACATCGTTAAAGTCCCTGTCCACATGTCGCATGGTGTGTTTAAATCCTCAGCAAAAAGAATCCCTGTTAAATAAAATGTATATGCCAATTATTCATCCGTAAAGGAGCTTTACTGTACAGTACCTATTTCTTTGCTCTATCTTTGCCCTCATTTAGTATTCCATATCCTCTGAATTATGCATATGCTTGATCCTCCAGAATTTGAGTAATCCAGGAGGATGCACACCGAACGCACTGCGACAAAAACAACAAGCCAGTCACTTCCTCGCTGATGGGACGCACAGTGGGGCGGGGTGGGTTTCGGGGGAGGGTTTGTTTTGTTTCATTGAACGTCCTTCCATATTTCCTTATTCATTTAGAGAGGCTGTGGTTGGTGTTTGGTGTGTGACGTCGCATCCCTTTTGATTTGCCCGCGCTGTGTCAAATCTGTTTTCAGTGAGGGTTAGACCAGATTGTAGTTGTAAACTCTATATTAATGCTTTAGAGATATGCAGAGCACAATAGACTAACAGGAAACTACCAGGAAAGGTAAGTGTACAAAGGAAATAAAAAATCACACCCTGTGTGAAGTGGGCGGTGTCTTGCTAGCTAATCACAATACTGAATGGAGTCAACCAATCATGTACAAAAAATAAATACATTTATTGAAACACTCTTTATGATGGACGAAACCATAACTTGAAAAAAACCAATTTATGGTTTTTTTCAAGTTATGGTTTCTTATATAGGGCTATGCACATGTGTCATGTGACACTGGCCAATCACAGTCCTGAATAGACTGTGATTGGCCAATCAGGGTGCAGGATAATTGTACAAATTTCCAAACCTCACTTATAGGGGCGGTTTCACAGCGCAGGATAATTGTACAAATTTCCAAACCTCACTTATAGGGGCAGTTTCACCGCCCAAAAATGAAATGGGGGGTGGGGGGGGGGGGGGTAAAACAGAATGTTCTAAATATCATAATTTGCTGAATGTCAAATTCAGCCCCGAACTGAAGACATTTTGCAACATGCAATTTGTTGCTATCATTTCATCACTGGAATATAATAGTATATTGTTAAATTATGGAGTAAGCACACATGAACAAAACAAAATAATTAAAAGAGACTCTGTATTGCAGGCATGAATGCATGTTTTGCCTCAGTTAATTGTCATTTTGTTGATCTGCGGAGATATGATGACATGTAACTTAATTGTGTGTGCGTGCGTGCATTTGTGTGTGTGTGTGTGTGTGTGTGTGTGTGTGTGTGTGTGTGTGTGTGTGTGTGTGTGTGTGTGTGTGTGTGTGTGTGTGTGTGTGTGTGTGTGTGTGTGTGTGTGTGTGTCTGTGTGTCTGTGCATACATCCACGTGTCCATGGGAATTTGTGTGTCTGTCTCTGCAGACCAAGCCTCTTATAGGATAATCACACCACAAAAGGATCATTCTCCTTCCCTTTCATCGCAATTCTCAGCCACTTAAGCTCATTTAGTAAGTAGTATAGTGTGGTGAGAGGCGGCAATTTGACAGGCATCCGTGCGTGTGCGTGTGCGTGTGTGTCCGTGCGTGTACGTGTGTACTGGTATGAGAATCTATGCATGATAGAGAGAGAGAGAGAGAGAGAGATAGAGAGAGAGAGAGAGAGATAGAGATAGAGGGATAGAGAGAGAGAGAGAGAGAGAGAGAGAGAGAGAGATAGAGAGAGATAGAGAGATAGAGAGATAGAGAGAGAGAGAGAGAGAGAGAGAGAGAGAGATAGAGAGATAGAGAGATAGAGAGATAGAGAGATAGAGAGAGAGAGATAGAGAGAGAGAGAGAGAGAAAGAGAGCCATAGATACTTACAGTATATGTTGAACATACCTGTCACTTCACATTCATGTCACATCTTCAGTGATCATCCTGTTCAATGTCAAGCCATCACATACAACGTACAGTACATACTACAGCCTACTCTATGTGGAAGTAATGTGCATTGTGGTGTGTGGGGGGGGAGGGTTATATCTACTCATAATGTGGTTTCATCACTGTTTTAGAGCTTGTATCTTCAATACATTGCATATATATGCGCATGTGTGCGTGTGTGTGTATGTTTGTTTGTGGACATGTAGAAGTAGTATTCACAGTAATCATTTGTGTGTGTTGACTGTAATTGTCAGTGTGAGAGAAACGAGGTACTTCACATCAGTGTAATTCTGCCTTCCTATCAAGATTGCCTCAAGCTGAATTCATTATTATATCCAAAGGCCAATTTAGGCCTCACGTACACACTTAACTTCAGCTGTATCACTGTACAGTAACATGGTGACTGCCGTTTTACTAGTTCTATTGTGTACTGTGTGTGTGTGTGTGTGTGTGTGTGTGTGTGTGTGTGTGTGTGTGTGTGTGTGTGTGTGTGTGTGTGTGTGTGTGTGTGTGTGTGTGTGTGTGTGTGTGTGTGTGTGTGTGTGTGTGTCCTGTTGGCTCCCGGGCCCGTCAATAAAAGTTAAAGGACTAAAAGAACAGACAGTTCTCCGGGGTCTGCGCTGACCCTTTAAACTGCAGATTCAAAGGGTGGTAGAGACAGCCATCACACCTTATCAGTCAATGTTCTCCAGTGTGTGTGTGTGTGTGTGTGTGTGTGTGTGTGTGTGTGTGTGTGTGTGTGTGTGTGTGCGTTCAAGGACACAGGATATAAACACTGTCTACCCCAAAGGTGAGCAGGCTTCACTGTTGCCTTATGCACCTATCCTGTGTGTGTGTCCATGCGTGTGTGCGTGTGCGTGTGCGTTTGTGTGTGTGTGTGTGTGTGTGTGTGTCCGTGCGTATGTGTGTGTGTGTGTGTGCATGCGTGCGCGTGTGCACACGCGTGTATGTGTGTGTGTTAAATTAATTCGTAATCCGTAGCCCAGAGCAATCCATGGCCAAACAGATCCCATCATGTTTGTGTTAGTAGTCCAGATAGGCTGTATTCCCTCCAGGCCCAGTGCATGTTGATGCTGCTGTTCCCCAGCTCAGATCAACTTGAGCACCAAAGGATGCTCTGGGGCCGCTGCTGACTTCCCCAGTCAATGGTTTTTAGCACATTGGAAAACAGCCTCTTCCTCCTCTTGAGTAGGACCAAGGAGATGACCGTGGTCTTCTGTAAACGAAGACAGAGGTCATACACGCCCCTCCTGATCAACGATGCTCCAGTGGAGAGGGTGAGCAGCTTCAAGTACCTGGGGAGGACCTGGCTTGGAGAATGCACACAACGGAAGGCGAGACAACGTCTGCACCACCCCAGGCATGAGGAAATTCAAGGTCTCACAGAAGGTACTGAGAACTGAGATCGTTCTACTCCGCTAACAGCCAGAGCATCCTAATGGGGGCCATCACCGTATGGCTGCTCCAAGGATGTGCGGGTCCTGCGGAGGGTGGTGCGGTCGGCCGAGCGCACCACTGGGAGCTCCCTCCCGTCTCTGCAGGACGCATACAACAGTAGGTGCTTGGGGAGGGCTTAGAGGATTTTAAGGGATAAGCAGAACCCCACTAACGGACTGTTCATGATGACTCAGACTGGTGTCTCACTGCCTGGGGCTCAAGGTTTTCCCCTGCGGCTGCCAGAGCCAACAAACTAAAAAGGAAATAAATAAACAAAACAGTTAGCTGCATTCATCTGTAAATAACTATGTGTGTGATTGTTCATTCAGTTATTTTGCATAAATGTGGATAAGTGTATCGATATACAGTATATTGTTTTTTTCTTACTGTATAGATGTATATACTAAGTATCGCGGAAATTACTTTGACATTTATTGTATTATTGTCTCCGCCAGGCCGAAAGGCATGGCGAGAGAGTATGTTTTCGCCCCTGTCCGTCCGTCCGTCCGTCCGTCCGTCCGTGTGTCCTGTCTGTGTGTTAGCAGCTAATCTCTGGCACCGTTGGCCCGGTCGCTCCGAAACTGTGCACACACACTCCCTGGATGCCAATTCAGAACCTCTGCCCCAATTTTTTCACATGGGCCTGTTATAGCGCCACCAGGAGGCCGATTTGTGCAAAACCCTTTTTTTTTTACATTACTCCTACATATTTTATCCTTCCGATTTCCCATATTCCATCCTCATTGCCTATGGTTGGCTTCCAAAGTTTGCAGGATTGGTCCGTTTTGAACAAAAAGCCTCAAACTATGCACGCAGCTTGCGATTTCCGTGAATTTTCACATGCACATTCCCACTAGGCCGAGGAAGAAATGCCACCCTTATCACATTGGCCTGTTATAGCGCCACCAGCAGGTCTAATTTAGCAAAACACATTTTTGGAACAAAATGCCTCAAATCATGAATGCAGTGTCTGATTGCCGTGAAAGACCTAAGAATAAATGGCACCCTTTTCACATTGGCCTATTATAGCGCCACCAGGAGGCCACAATAACGTACCTGACCTGGCGGAGACCTGTGCTCCGAGGAGCACTTTTTCTAGTTGATGATGTTTCACAGTCTTGCAGAACATGTCACACCAACATTTCGCTGCTTGTAACTGTACGAGTGATTGACAGATAAACCACTCTTGATTGTCTCTGCTTCATATACAGTATGTGTGATTCTGAGAGAGAGAGAGAGAGAGAGAGAGAGAGAGAGAGAGAGAGAGAGAGAGAAGAGGAGAGAAAGAGAAAGGGCAAAAGATAAATTATTCTCTCTCTCTCTCTCTCTCTCTGTCATTCTCAGTTCTACCTAACTAAAGCACCTTTCTCCACTCCCTCAGTCGTGCAGCTCACTGACATGTCACCTGTCCAGCAGGTGTCCTCAGTGTGTGTGCCTTGTCCCGGGAGAAGCTCAGCTGTTCCTTGTTTCCCTAATTGCCTCCCTAGTCTATATAGGTTACTGTACCCCTGACTGTTGTTCAGTCATTGCTGGTTTGTCAGTTGTTCTGATGTTATAGCTACTTTCGATTAAGTCTCAAGTTTCAGACTGTCTCCTGAGCCTTGTGTTCTGCATTTGGGTACTTGCCATGTCCTGGGAGCCTGACAGATAGAGAGACACACTGGTGAGCAAGTTGGAGGATATTTCGGCTCAAAAATCCCACCTGAGGACAGCAAGGTAAGTGCTGGGAGTGCTGATACTTTCTCATTGGCTCGAGAAGAACCATCCATCAATGAAATGTTCAGTTTTGTAGCTTGGGGAAACTGAAAAGCAGATTCCAGAGTTAACAGTTTAGTTTTCTCTTTAGGATTAGCAAATCGAAGTGAAATTGTTCAATAATTCAGCAAACATGCACATTTGAGGCATCTTGAAGGTATTTTTAAAACTCTGTAAGATATGCTCCTTATTTTGGATTCAGTGAACATCTATCTTTGGCTTTTTATGCTTCATTTCACATTCAGTCAGTGTAGAAAGTCAGGAAAACAAGGGCAGATACAGGAGACATGTCGGACAAGACAGGGTTGGATTCGAACCCGACCCTGCGACTCCTCGCGAATAGCATACAGTAGAGCTTAAAGTACTCCTTTTTTGTTGCTTAAGTTCAGATTTGAAGAAGTCGAAAATGTTTCCCTCTGGGAATTTGTCTGTTGGACTGAGTTGACCTCTCTATTGATGAGGCAGCTACCACTTTCTACACCAGCCCCGCACGGAACATAGGGAATCATGAGCTTTACACTGTACTTTTTGGAACTGTAGAGCTGTAGGCGGAGAGAAGATAAGTCTCTTATCTGTGAGGTGATGGAGATGTACAACCTGGAGTCGGTACGGAGACGGTTCGACTCGTAAAAGCTTATAAAGATTCTGACTTCACACCCAAATGAGGTTTATTTTATGGCAGTGTTATAAAAGTGCTGCATTATAGTGCATGTTCCACAGCCAGAAAATGCACTACATTTTACTGGTTTGTAATGTAGGTCACGATGTTCATATTTCTAGCCATGTATTTGCATTTATTGTATCTCCATTTGGTTATGTCAGTGTAACAAATGTTGTCAAGCTATCCACAGCCGACTGTATTCCTTTGGCAGTATTCCTAGTACAGTCTCATCGCATATTTCAACTTCACCATCATGTGTGTTTGCGTGCATTAGTGTGTGTGTGTGTGTGTGTGTGTGTGTGTGTGTGTGTGTGTGTGTGTGTGTGTGTGTGTGTGTGTGTGTGTGTGTGTGTGTGTGTGTGTGTGTGTGTGTGTGTGTGTGTGTGTGTGTGTGTGCGCATGCGTGTGCATGTGTGCGTGTGCGTGTGCGTGTGTCAGGCTTTAGTGTCTCGGGGGTCAAGCAACCTTTACCGGCTTTCTCTCTCTCTCTCTCTATCTCTCTCTCTCTCTGTCTCTCTCAGTCTTCCCATCCCTTTGACTCTTTCTGTTCCATAAAATAATAATGAGAGACAGAGAAAGTTCTGACTGGATACTTTCCTGACATGGAGACTGCTCTCTGACCTTTTTAAGGCCCTGACACACTGAAAGTGTCAGACGCTCAAGTCTTCAGAAGCACCCATTGTTTACAACTGGCTGCAGCCAGACTGGAGTGGACAGCTGGGCGCGTTAAAACACGTCCATGTGTCTTTCAGAGCTCGGTTCTTCTATTTTGGAGCGTTGACACGTGGCACTGACCATCCAAAATGAGATGGAACAACACAGAAAGGTCAAATATATTTTCTTTAATATGCCTCCGACAGCAACAGCCGTGGTCAGAGGTTTTCGGGTTGTTTACATGAAATAAAATAACCTTAAATGTTGTGGTTGAAGGTCAAAAGTCAAGGTCACTGTCACCTCACATCCGTCCTATTCTCTTGAACACAATATCTAAGGAACGCCTGACTTAATTTCATGATATTTTGGCACATACAAGGATGAACTGATAACAATATCTAGGACTTTGAATGTCAAAGGTCAAGGTCACTGTGAACTCACAAAACACGTCCATCAAATTCCATCAAAGTCTTCACTACATATATGAGTCTGGACAAGCATGGACGCAAACTGCAACTGACTGGTGGAGGCGTACAACTGAAATGCTCTACTTGTAGTTTGTCTTGTGCTTGACTCTGTTTACTGCTGTAGTTCATTACAAAGTTAATTTGTTTAGTTCCTTTTTAGTTTTTTTTGTGCACACTGCTTGGGAGGTTGAAGGCCTGATGTTTAACAAATGTTTGGCAGCGCACAGTGTTGAACCTACTCCTGTGATCAGCCAAGCTTGTCAGACTCAAGACTCACAGATCACTCATTACATATGGAAATGTTGATATGGATCTTTTTCATTGTGCTGCCTGGGGACAAGGAATGTTTGAGAGCTAGTAATGTGCTTTTGTGGAACCTCTGGTGGTGTGAGAAGATGTTTACGTACATGCTGAGTGACCCTGAAGAAACCCATGGTCTGTGTGTAAACGCCCACGCTCTGTGAAGTAGTTTCCTCACTCTATCAAAACATCTGTTCCGCAGTGTGGCTTTTCAGAATCAAGAATATATTTTTTGTTGTTGTTGTGGTTGTTGTTTACAGGGCCCAGCAGTACCACACATATTGTGTCGTTTCTGTTAGTTTTTTGATCCCCCAAAAAATATCGTTTTGGTGTTCTATAGAGCAGTGATTCTCAACTGCTGGTCCGTGACCCGGCACTGGTCCGCGGAATGTTGACTACCGGGCTGCAGTGTCAACAAACAGCATAGCAAAATACAGCGCTGTTGCCATCAACAGAATCACCCTAGCAACGCTGATGGGATCTTCAGCACCATGGACAGTGGCACTGCAGCAGACTATTGGCGTGAGGCTGATGAAAATTGGCAAATAGTTGTATATAAAAGATTTTTCAAATGTTAGTTTAACCGCTTAAAACCTATATACTTCGTTGTGTGTCAAAAAGTGAAAATACCTGATACAAGCTCAGAATGCGTAGCAATGAACTTGTAGATCATCTATTGACTATTAGCCTATGTAACATCTGGGAATCAAACCCGGGTCTCCCGCACGGAAAGGCAACATCTTAACCGCTAGACTAAAAGTATTTTTTTTATATACTGGGGGAGATGTTAAGCTTTTGGATCATCAGGCAGAGGCTCTGAGCCACTACTGCTACACTCACCGCCATTTTGACCTCCTCCCACCGGGAGACACGATTTGGGTCATGGCACCAATGTAACGCCCGGGAGTCAAACCCGGGTCTCCCACCTGGTAAGCCAACATCTTAACCGCTAGACTAAAGGCAATTCCCTATAGGCTGGGGGAGACATTAGGGTTTTAGGTCATCAGGCAGAGGCTCTGAGCTACTACTGCTACACCCATCTTTGTCGACTGTTCACCTATTTTTGCAGAATGCTCACCTATTATGAAATGTTCACGCACTATGAGGCGCTAGTTCTGGGGCACCTCGCAGGGCTCAAGCCCCCGCACCTGCCTTGATACATTGAGATACAATGTATCAGTGCTTTGAAGAAATGATACGTTTCTTCTCTGGAGATCGAGTTGCATAACAGCAAAGAACATCTTGCTGTTCTCTCCTCCTCCTCCTCCTCCTCCTCCTCCTAACCCACCCCCCACTGCCCATCTCTGTCTTTCTTTCAAACTTTGAGAACAGAACTGGACAGTGGCCATGGGCGAAACTTTCTGCCTTCTTATGTTTCTTTCTTTCTGTCTCTGCCATTCTTTTTTCTCTCCTTCAGATGTGAGCCTTCCGGTGCTAAACTTTGGTTTGTTCTTTGCTCCCGCTGTCTGTCACACACATCTGTTAACGTGTCTTGCTAAGAGATACTTCAACACGTACTGTATGCTGGAGCCTGGTGAGGCTAACCGGTGACCTTCAGATTACCGGACGGCCTCCCTACACACTTTTTTCCCCCATCTTTATTCTACCAGGTGAAGTCCCATCGAGATTCAAAATCTCTTTTGCAAGGGAGTGCTGGCCAAAACAGGACAAAAAGTTTCACATAAAATTAACATAAAACAGCAACATAAAACCCATATAAAA
>NC_137613.1:26741796-26769296 GCF_963280865.1 Gymnoscopelus braueri | reverse complement strand
TATCAATCCTTTAGCTGGGGACCCAGCTAAAGGCAATACCCCTGGGTGGTCCCTGGACCCCACATAGAGAAGCAGCGGGTGTACCGTATGCATGTTGACCAAATGTAATCACTCATTATTGTCTGCTATAGTGCTGATAATACTGTTCAATAATAATTGATCCTATTCATGATTCAGTGATGTGACTATAAGCATGTTCCTAGAAGCATGTTGCTGAGAAATAATTTCTGTAAATATTCTACTGTAAATTAGCAAAACAATTAACCCATTAATACCTGGAACGCATCTGTGTCACTTTCGATTTCTTTGGCTATTCAAAAATAGCAGATATACAAGCTCATAGCGCGGCACCGAGTGCCGCGCTACGAGCTTGTAGATCTGCTATTTTTTCAAAAAACTGTTAGGATTTAGATTTTTTTAAAGAATCTTCTCAGGTCTTAATGGGTTGCAGTACGCACCAGCCAATAAAGAATTCCGCCCCACAGCCACCGGGAGGATAGTGCCTCTGTCCTACTCCTCCCATTCATCAACCCTGCTGACAGACATAGGAGAGTATGTGCATTGGCAAAATATCACCTTCACCTGCCCAGCTTCCCTCCCTAAACATGGCCAAGTGTGTTCGTATAGACGTTCGGCCAAACCAGATGCACCACAGGGGATTCAAACCCCTAGATTCTGCGGTGGTGGGCAGGTACAGTACTTTACCCCCAGCACCACCGGAGCACCCACCAGCCCATTTTTCCAGTGATTTATTAGACTCCATGGAATCCACGTCCTCGTTCATCAGCAAAACACAAACAGAGGTCAAATGAAGAGCTTACAACCACTTTATGACCAAGTAAAGAAAAAAGAAAAGAAAAAAGAAAACATTGTTGGAAAGAGCAATCCTTGTTTTTGTTATTACGGGGCCAGAGCTCAGCTCTGGACCTGTCTTCATGTTCCCCTCTTTTTTCTTCTGCCACTTTTCGCAGTTCTGGCTGAACCGTGCATACGCTTTTTACGAAACTTGGCCATATGGTAGATGGTCATGAAAAACTATCAAGAAATAATTCTCACAATCTTTCGTCAAAAGGTGGCGCTATAGCAAAATGCCAACTTTGAACAGGTACAACTCATGCCCTGTTTGACCTACAGCCATGAAACTTCAATATACATATGCGTCTACTCATGATCAACAACTTTCACACTCTGACTTTTGACCTCTGACCTTTAGATCTCCCACCATTTTGAATTATATGAAAAACAGTTAAAACCTATCTCCTCCTGGGATTTTTGAGTAATCTGC
The DNA here is from genome assembly GCF_963280865.1 of Gymnoscopelus braueri. Taxonomy (NCBI): domain Eukaryota; kingdom Metazoa; phylum Chordata; class Actinopteri; order Myctophiformes; family Myctophidae; genus Gymnoscopelus; species Gymnoscopelus braueri. The sequence goes on along the minus strand of NC_137613.1, from coordinate 26,768,011 downwards.
ACGAAACGTTTTACACATGAACTTTGGACCTATGCCGACAAACATGTGCAAAAGATTTTCCATAAGTGAAAAAATTAAGCTTTAATGAGCCAATGAATATTGCAGTTTTATGACAATTATTCATCTGCCCCTAACACATACATGCAGACTCACATTTCTTTGAAACTTTGCGGTAATGTTGAGGGTCATTCCAAATATCACTGAAACCAATATTACTCCAATTGGTCAAAGGGGGGGCGCTATAGCGATTTTTTGAAAATGCTAACTTTAAACAGGCAAAAGTCATGCCTCGTTTGGCCGACAGCCATTAAACCTGCTTACACATGTGCCTTGACTCATGAGGAACACATGTATCACGTTGACCAGTAAGCTCCGCCCTTAGATTGTCCGCAATTTGGAGCAGTTTGAAAAACACTTAAACCCAGGATTTTTCAGCTATTTGCGTGAAACTGTATCATCTGTTTGATCTCCTTTTTCACAGGTTCTTGTCTGTTGGTCCAATGGCTTCTCCCTTAAACGTGTGCCTCACAACTTGAAGGTTGCCAGTTCAAGCCTCAATTGATGCGGACTTCATTTGAGTTGCATTGCACACAACATGATTGTGACAATTAATACATGTGCAATTGTTAAACATAACCTGAAATACTTATTTGAGAGGGTATGTTTTTGCAATGTATGACATACTTCATTCTGAAAATAGCCGATCTACAATCTCAAAACTTTTCAGATAGCAACGTGTTTCTGAGCTTGTAGATCGACTGCTTTCACTGGTTCACTTTTATCTTCAACAGACAACCTCAGCCTGGACAAAGCTATAGCACTATAGGTAATGTTGCAGCCCGTCAATCCGAAGGTTGAGGGTTCGATTCCTGTTAATGGCAACAGGTTGACACGTCCAATCAATCCATTCTGCTTCCATCCTTCTCTCTCTTCAATCTATTGTTTCCATGTCTCTCTCTCTTCAATCTATTCCGTTTCATTCATTCATTCATTTGTGTATTTGGACAGGACAATGCATATTAATGAACGTCAAGACGTAAATACACCGGAATTAGCAAAGATGCTAGTTTTCATCTGCAGTCTCCGGCTGCTTTCACTGGTTCAGTTTTATCTTCAACAGACAACCTCAGCCTGGTCAAAGCTATAGCACTATAGGTAGTGTTGCAGCCTGTCAATCCGAAGGTTGAGGGTTCAATTCCTGTTAATGGCAATAGGTTGAGATGTCCAATCAATCCATTCTGCTTCCATCTCTCTCTCTCTTCAATCTATTATGTTTCCATGTCTCTCTCTCTCAATTAATGCATGTGCAACTGTTAAAGGTAACATGAAATGCTTCTTGGAGAGAGTATGTTTTTGCAATGTATGACAAACTTCATTGTGAAAATAGCCGATCTACAATCTCACAACTTTTCAGATAGCAACGTTTTGTGAGCTTGTAGATCGGCTACTTTCACTAGTTTTCGTTCCGAGGAGACACAAAAATGCCTTTATTGGTAAATGGTTTGTGAACCAGTGATCTAGAGTAGTTCGGGACACAGAGGCTTGGTTCATAATGGACGGAAATACTTATAAATATCAACAGACACTACCAGTAATTGTGTCAATTAATACATATGCAATTGATAAAGATAACCTGAAATGCTTATTTGAGAGGGTATGAAGTATGTATGACATACTTCATTCTGAAAATAGCCGATCTACAATCTCAAAACCTTTCAGATAGCAACGTTCTTTCTGAGCTTGTAGATCGGCTGCTTTCACTGGTTCACTTTTATCTTCAACAGACAACCTCAGCCTGGACAAAGCTACAGCACTATAGGTAGTGTTGCAGCCTGTCAATTCGAAGGTTGATGGTTCGATTCCTGTTAATGGCAATAGGTTGAGATGTCCAATCAATCCATTCTGCTTCCATCTCTCTCTCTCTTCAATCTATTATGTTTCCGTGTCTCTCTCTCTTCAATCTATTCTGTTTCCATGTCTCTCTCTCTCTCTCTCTTCAATCTATTCCGTTTCCATGGCTCTCTCGCTCTCTCTCTCTCTCTCTCTTCAATCTATTCCGTTTCCATGTCTGTCTCTCTCTCTCTCTCTCTCTCTCTCTCTCTCTCTGCCTCTCTCTCTCTCTGCCTCTCTCTTACTCTCTCTCTCTCTGCCTCTCTCTTACTCTCTCTCTCTCTGCCTCTCTCTCTCTCTCTCTCTCTCTCTCTCTCTCTCTCTCTCTCTCTCTCTCTCTCTCTCTCTCTCTCTCTCTCTCTCTCTCTCTCTCTCTCTCTCTCTCTCTCTCTCTCTCTCTCTCTCTCTCTCTCTCTCTCTCTCTGCCTCTCTCTCTCTCATCATCATGTAGATCGGCTACTTTCACTGGTTTCTGTTCCGAGGAGACATACAATTTCTCTATCGGTAGATGGTTAGGGAACCAGTGATCTAGAGTAGTTAGCGAAACAAAGGCCTCGTCCGTCAGGGACGGAAAGACTTATATATATCAACAGACACTACCAGGACTATCATATCTCTAGCTCAATGAGAAGAAAGGCAGCCTATGAGTCCGGAGGTCACCGGTTCGATCCCTGTCCCCGACGATGTGTTGAGGCGATCATGATGATCTGTCTCTCTCTCTCTCTTCAATCTATTCAGTTTCCATCTCTCTCTCCAGTTTCCATGTCTCTCTCTCTCTCTCTCTCCATCTTCAGTTTCCTTGTCTCTCTCTTCAATCTATTCAGTCTCCATGTCTCTTTCACTGGCCCCCGTGTTATCGCTGCTTGCAGCTATATTTGTTTTTGTTTTTACATTTCTTGCCAATTGAGTCAATGCCAATTTCCTCCTTGTATTATACTCCGGTCCCTCTCGCTGCCAACCTCCATAGTGAGTCACCAGCCGCTTCCTTTCACCTGACAGTGAGGAGTTTCACCATGGGAGGTAACTCTCGCAGAGGTTCATGCTATCTTCCCCAGTTCCCCTAAGCACTGGACGGGTGCCCAGCGAACTAGTAGGAGTTGTTATTTGCAGGGACACAATCCCACCCGTGAACACTGCCAGTTGTGTGAGTTGGAGCTCCCAGCCAAGGCGGAGGCGCCAGTGACCCTATAGGCTGGGCCTCTGAGGTGATGGGGGGGTCTTTTACCTCTATACATCACCCAGACAACCCCTGACACTTGACTTGTTAAGAACAGATGCCATGCCCACTGTAACCTGTCATCACCCACACACATCAGAGTTAAATCATCATGAGTGTTAATTTCAATTAACACAGAGGAGGTGGAACATAATGTGTTACCAATGATGATATGTGAATTACGTCCTACATATACTGCATATTAAAAATGAAAAAGGTAATATCAAAACTCTCAAATAATGTGTCTAATGTCCAATTATACGATTTTGATTGGTCATTATAATATAGGCTTTTCAACTGTGCTCAAATCACGACAAAGTACACCTCAGCAATGCTCAAATGTAAATGCATCTTTACTGTCAATATCACTCACAACACATTTCAATTGTAACATATAATGTTAGCTATCTGCCTAGCTAACATAACATTACTTTTATAGGCTATTAAGGAATCTTCACTGTGCACGGAACAAGTACTTTACAAACTCACTAAATGTTTGTTGCAGTGGCAACACAGAAATGTGTGGGGTGGGTAAATTGTCATAAAGATTAAATGGGAAGGGAAAAAAGGGGTAAAAATAATTGACTACTCTATTTTTCAAAATGAATGTATTATGTTTAGACTTTTTTGAATAACAATTAAAAAGGATAGTAACCTTTTCTGTTGGCAACAGTTGCAAAATTGCTCTTCGGTGATGTTAACAGAACTTGGCACATGTGCCTCGTTCCTAACCGCATCGCTGCTGTTGCAATAATAACAGTGAAGAACACCCTATTGTATAATATTGCTTAATTAGATAGGCTTCACATGCTGCCCCAGAAGGAAAATGAGGTGTTTATTTCTCTGGCTTACTTATTGAGTTATTATTTTAGCAATGGAGGGTCAGTGACGTACATCTTTGACCTCAAATGTATTCATGCCTTTCTTGCAGTGTGTTTTGCCTTGAAGTATGAAGAATAAAGTAGCCTAATGTGCAAAGTTGCTGGTAAAAACTGGACTACTGTGGTGTTTCATACTGAAAGTAAGTAAACATGTGAGTCAGGAAGTTATTCATACCTGGATTATGGTTCTTTATATTTATAAGGAAACTTAGATTAGAAGCCACTACTTATTCAATGACATGGAAGGATACTTTTTACTATAGGGATCCTATAACTGAATCTCCTCTGGTCATAACATTAGAGATTATCTGACTGACCGCTGGGAATAGAACAAAGCACCAAAGTTCACCAGGTAGACTGAATCTACAAAGTGGATAATTAAATCGATATGATCAATAATGTAATCCTGTGCATTACTGTGCAAACATTCAAAGTGCAAAGAGCCAAATAAATGGAAAATAAATTTTGTTCAGAAGGCAGCCGCTAAAATTTCCACACGTAAAATAAAATCATAATACATTTTTCACTAAAACCATTTAGTGAATATTTATACTTTGGAAAAATAAATGCAGGAGAAGTAAAAATTTACATAAACTAGGGTCTTTTAAAACCCCAACTAGTGGGGATACGACCAAACAAGCCAAGAAGAGTTTCCCCCGCCCGCCTCGCTGCCTGTCATGTCCGCATTCGACTACACACGCACACGCACAGTCGCACACGCACACGCACAACTACTTGCAGGCCCAACTGTGTGTGCATTTTCGCACACTGTGGAAACAGCAGTCTTTGCCAGTGAGCTTACCATGTATTCCATGACGGTAGTCTCTGTCATGTAGCCTACATGAATGACACCAATCACAGTGTCATGAATGGAATACGTTTGTATATTAATTTAACCCATTACCGCGCAGCGCGAGTTCGAGTTACACTACAATAAAGCAATCATGTATTCCCCGTGAGTCACAGGCTGCCGTGACACCACATGAGTGATAGCCTGGCAAGGCAGTCATAATCTGAACATTTATGGAGCGATTGATGAATGAATGCATAAACATTAATGGATGAAGGCTGGTGTGTGCTGGGATGGTTATATCTCCAATATCCCGTGACCCAAATCCAGCGCATGAAGATCACCTGCTGGGTACAGGTTTGGAGCGTCGGGTTTCTATCCTTAACGCAGGTTGCACGTAACTCCAGAGGACGTAGCGACTATATATATGTTTGGAGACCTCACTGTCCATGAAAAGATTCAGCGGCGTGTGTCCCGAATACCGAAAATGCTCTCGCATAATCGCTCGTATAGCCTAGGTCTGAGCCAGCCAGATCTGTAATCTTATCTGAATGACTGTTAAAGCACTAAATGGCTGAATGATTAAGCACCTAACTTGTAACATTGCAAATAGGCTATGTTAGATTGTTTCCATCGCTTGATTTTAATTGCTTGTCATTGTCACGTGCATGTCCATGTATGCCTTTATATAATGTTATATTTTCACAGGGATTTTTTATTAGAGTGTTAGATATAGATTCGGGAGTGGATACATGTGTCCAGATGCCTGTCAAATTGTTAGACAATGCTACTCCACATGTCTACGATCGAACAAACAGGTGTAGACAAATTCTACACGCCCTCAGACCAGACGTGAGATTTGAGCGTGCCGTACGCTCAAGTCAAAGTCACGATATAGATTGATAAATCCCGACAATTGCGGTTCATCGTTTTTTGGTCTCGACCACTTTGATAAATGAGGGCCATAGTGTACCGATTTGTGTGAGGTTTGGACAACATCTGTAGGAGTAAAATAAGAAAAGAAAAATGTTTAGCAAAAATCGGCCTCAAGGTGGTGCTGTAACAGGCCGATGTCAAGAATTTGAGGCAGAGGTTCTTCCTTGGCCTCTTGGGAGTGTGCATGCAAAGTTTCACTGTTCACAAACTGATAGACACACTCACAGACACACGAACGGATGGATGGACAGGGGCGAAAACATAGTCTCCGGCCTTCGGCTGTCTGGCAATAAATGTTGTATATTGTTGTATTATTGTATGCAAAGGACAGGGGCAGTGAGTGAGACAATGAACTGAGCTTCAGGCTCTCATGCTAAATATACTGTTTTTAAACATGTATGGTCCTTCAGTCTTAGTAGGTACTTCTGCCCTGACTGAACATACCAAGATATTCCACTGATACGTTTCCTGATACCCACTCCTAGCTCACTTCCCACTCAGAGCAAATTGTTTGTTCGACAGGCTAACATAGCAAGCTAATACTTTATTGTAAACATAAATTAAAGCAAAATAAGTGGGAAATTGAAAGTGAAAGAGCTCAAACAGATGGTCACTTTGAATAATTCACCCTCCGGGCCTTCATATGGAAGCACAATTTGTTTATTCCATTTACTGAGTGCTATTCAGTCTCACTTTCCAATGTCAATTTCTTCACATGTCCGTTTCGTCACTTTATGTAACCATGACTGACAGCAAATGGTTTCTGTCGCTCAACTGATTAGTCCAGACACTCTTGTATTACCCGACACCAGTATGGAATTAAACACAATTTAGGTACGTGACACAAAATGGAATGAGTTTGAATAGCTTGATCAACATACTGTAGACATTAGTTCTTAACAAAATACCCAGAAATAACCCAGCAAAAGAGAATACGCCGCAATGGGCCGGCATGAATAAAACTCAAATGGCAGTGGAGGGAATCATGTAGACAGCTCACTCAATACCGTAGCACTAATATTCTTATTTCATGAATACTATTTCAGTAAATAGAATAACATTGAGTCATTAGTAAATGACTCATTGGATTATTCTTCATCATGAACCTAGAAAGAGAGAAAGCAAGAAAGCAAGAAGGCAAAAAAGAAAAAATATTCACAGTGTACATCATCTCAAAAGTATTAGTTACATTTAACTAAATTACGTACAAGGCTTTTTTCAACAATTAACCTACTGTATGTATTCATTAACCATTGCAACCGAATGTGGAGCTCTTTCTTTTTATAACCAAGAAATGTTGGTGCTGTATGTCCCTCCATTCCGTATGTCTGTCAATATATTCTGTTAGAATAACTAGACACTGTATGGGTGGAACAGTTCCAGGTTACTGTCAGTCTTCCACTCAATATCCTCACTCAACACATTCTCTTTCCCAACTCGTCACATATGGTGGATGACTGGTCAGGACCCTATTTAGCTTAATTATTCAACACTAGACCATACCCGGTGAAGTGCGCAGGCGAAAGTAGTTGCAAACGTGGGGTTATTGCACGTCCTGTCGCACGGGACGTGTTAAAACATTGAAAAGAAGGCAGGTGCACCATTAGAAGCAGGCTTGAGCACTGCAAAGCCCAATTTTGCTGACAACTTAGCATAGTCAATCAACTCAACTTTAGTGACAATCACAGTTCAAATCATTTCAGATTGGCAAGTTCTTCCACATATAACCGATTAAGGTTTAAATGGAGTGTGTCACTTCAATATTCCGTGACAAGGTTTGTCTGACAAGCTGTACAGGTCTGATGGTCAAAACTCTTTCAATAAGGTCCCTGTCCGTGGCCTCTTGTGCCCACTTACACTACAGCGCCTCTCACTTGGCTAGCAGTGCGTAGTATCCTTCTTTGTCTGCCTGTAACTGTCTGTGGGATCCTTGGTGTTCGGTGTTTGATGCAACCATAGGCCACACTAGACTCAACTTAATGCATTTTAAATTTGATCTTATAGGTACCAGTAATTGGTTGGTTATTGGCATACAACACCTTTTATTCTTCCAACGTTCATGATTTCTTCTCCCACGCTCATTCTACTCGGACCCCAATAATTTCTTCTATTTTTGTGTGTGTATGATTGCTTCACATCCCACATAATGTCTGTTATTTTGGCGATAAGGAGATTCAGACACATAAATAAAGAGTTGTTGCAGCTTTGTTCTCTTTCAGCATTGCCATAATCATGCATGGAAACAGATCAATAGGAGTTAAAATGTTAACAACCAGGTGAGGGAACAGGCAGACAGTATCGGTGTTGCCCATATTGATTGCACCCTCAGGATTTGCCTTTCTTACATCTGCCCCAATATCCATCCTGCACTCTAAGTGAACTTCTGTTCACCAGTTGCTGTATGGTATTTTACCAGGGGTGTGCCGGGTGCACACCTGGAACCTACATTTAGTTACGAACAGTCCTCTTCCTGATATTGGCCAAGGAGGGTGTTACGAAACCCTTTTGGTCTAGGGGAGAGTCTGTAACACAAAATTAAGTAGCAGGGTGTTGAGCATAAAAGGGTGAAAATAAGGAGTTGAAAGTGCAGAAAGGTTCTGTTTTAGTCATGTTCTCTAAGTATTTACATTATTTGCAATTATGCACAGGGCATAAACAAAAACTACCAGGGGACGCAGATGTTGCCAAACTAACAAGAGAAGCAGCTAAAACAAGGACTGACTGACTGACTGACTAACCATCTAGTAGTGAAAACAAAAGCCTGCCTACCTTACTATTCTAACCAAACCAATGTTCATAAATACATAAGTGGCAACCACCCCTTAGGCTCTGCCTACGTGATGCCTATGTATGGAGGCCTCCGTCTTACCTTTCCCAAACAGGGCATATACAGTTTACAAAGTAGGAGACAGATACTAAATGTTAAATGGTTGACAAAACACCTAGTAGTCAAAACACAAGGTTATAGCCACAAGGCCACAAAAGATAAGGCTACAAACAGACAGGTCAAATGGTTGAGATAGACTGAGCTTAGGTGGGACCAAGCTTTTATAGACAGCAGATGGTTATGATTGGATGGAGGTGCAGCCAGGTAATGGGTTGATTGACAGCAGATGAGATGATTGGAGGTACCTGCAGAGAAATATAGAGGGGAACACCACACAGAAATCCCAGACACAACTAAAAAGCAGGGGACACACAGAACCACACCTTCTATAGCATGTGCAATACCGTAGACGCACTGGGAGGCAAACTGGAGCCGGACGTTTGACGGAATGCATTGAACTCCATGAGAGCGTATGTATGTCAACTATCTTTGAATGACTGTGACCTTTGTAAAATAATCGGTTCAGGAAAATAAAAGAAGGCATATGATGTATTCTGATCTCTTGTTTTTTGATGTGCACACAAAATAATTGTATTAAAGCTAAAGAGCACAGAGTACAGTATGTATTTCTGACTGGGCAGCATTCACTCTGGTCAATTTGTCAGGTTTCAAGGCTAGACAGCCCAGGTATGCTTTGAGTGCGTGCTGACCGACATGTCGCATGCCGAAAATGAAAACGACAACAAATGTGTCATGGAGAACCTTCGCCACCGGTGTTGCTTAACTCTGGAAAAATGAAAGGTCGCAGATGCCTTCATAAAATGTTGGGAAGATGCATGAGTACATCCACTTCCTTGTTTCAACTGAGGCAACGCTGTCCTGAGTCGCAGACAGTATGAATGCTCAAACCCAGATCACGTATTGTATTGCGACATGTCGGTCCACTTGTTGCTCAAAGCATAAATTGGCCTTTACTCTGTGCTCTTCAGATACCGCAATACAATTATATAGTGTGCTCATTGAAAGACAAAACAGAAAACATACACATGCATGATACAGTATGACTTTGTTATTTTCCTGAATGATTATTTTAGAGATAGTGTTTATTCATACGCTAGTCCACCTGGCTCTCTATGACTTCAGTGCATTGATTGATTGATTGAATACTTTATTTAGAAAGACATGGAAACAGTACATGGAAGTACAATTCACAATACAAGGTCCTCTAAACTGGATCGCTCATAAAAGCGCTTGGCTTATTTAAAATGAGATCCCCATGCACTCAAATCATGAAGAAGAACATTTAAGAAGACATACAAACATACACTACTATGCAGAACGTCATACAATCAGCTTACAGGTTACTGGTATGAAAAACAAGAAATTCCATTCCATCAAACTTCTGGCCAGAAGAACGTAACATTTGATGCAGCTTTGTACGTGGCAATCATGCCTCACACACACACCTGGCACAATGAAGCCTCTTTCTTTTAACTTTATGGATGACGTTTGTTTTATTTATTATTTTATTTTATTTGGAAGAAGCTGAAGGTAGAGGTGGCTATTAACTACTTAAGCCCTATTGTATATTTAGTTATACATCGACAAATAGTGAAAATAGCCCATCTACAACCTCACGTAGCATCGCAATGCATTGTGAGCACAGTGAGATCAGTGATGTAATTTACTGTATATTCATATATGTTCTTGGGATTCTTTTAAAACTTCACAAATTCCGTTTATGTTGTGCATTATGTCCCACTTTATATTCATTTTTGTGCAGTCATGGTCATTGAAATTGACACATTCACTCACGTTTACTTTAATTTACAATAAATACACTGTGGCCACTGTTCTTGAAAAAGAGCTCAATCTTGTTTGCTTCAGCCAAATATAAATTCACACAAAAAGACTATTCACAATGCAAATTAATTTAGAGAACATACAACTACAGATGAAAGGAACCTGCCAACATGGTGATAGCTGCATTTTAAAACACAATGCATAGGAAGCAGCAAGAATATAGATGAGACTGTGCTGACATCACATTGCAGTGTCTGCTCCATTGGCAATAACATCGCAGACTGAGCAGTAGTAACCTATCCTACACAACTACTATAATTGGAGAGCTGTGTGTGTGCGCCTGTGTTCAGATCTGGACTGCACAGCACCAGTAATACAAAAGACCTGTTCCATTTAATGTAGCACTAGCAAAGCCTTTCCAGTGTGCCACCACCATGCACAATATAAGCACCCCTACTCAGTTAAAAAACTGAATGGAGCACAACACAACCTTAATTAGTAGCATTGGTAACACCTGTACAGGATGTAACATCACCCTATTATTTACCACAATATGGCTGGTGAAAAAAGGTCTATCTATTGCCTCCAAAATTGCCAAAATAGATCTCTCTCTCTCTCTCTCTCTCTCTCTCTCTCTCTCTCTCTCTCTCTCTCTCTCTCTCTCTCTCTCTCTCTCTCTCTCTCTCTCTCTCTCTCTCTCTCTCTCTCTCTCTCTCTCTCTCTCATATATTTGTGTACTTTGCTTAAACAGTCCATTAGTGATCTGGACCTACTCTGTCATACACATTTTAACACACAGCTGCTGCATTTGTGGACATATAAAGAAGCAATGGCAAGTAAATAATAACAATAATAATAATAATAACGTTTATTTGTAAACCAGAGTTACAAAACACCTCACACAGCTACCATCGCGTTCTGGGAGATGCGATGCTTGTGGTTGGCCAGAGCTAAGGCTTATTATCTGGAGATAAATCAGGTAAGAACGATCAATCTAAAGCTGTTTGCTAGCTAAGTCATTTGACATAATGTTAGTGATGACATTTATTTGCGGCACATATCCCTCTTCAACTTATAACATGGCATATACCTTAATTGCTAGCAACCATCTTTAATGACCTCAGCCTGAGGTCGGTGTAATTTGCTTTTGGTACAGCATGTTGGTAAGCTCAATTCAACTTGGATATAGTGTTGCCAGGTCTGCTTATTTTTATTTCCCCTCAAGATTTTATTTGAAAATAGCAGATCTACAAGCTCATGACGCGTTGTGAGCTTGTAGATCAGTTATTTTCAAATAGCCGATATATTATGTTTAAAGTGCTCATGTGGCCCATAGTCGCTTCTTTTGGGCTTGTTTTCCTAGACCTGGTTGCTTGTTTCTCTCACAGAATCTGGCAACACTGCTTGGATAGGCCTACTCCGTGGAGATTGCCTGTTTGTTGAGTTACATTTTCATTTGTCTCCATGCATGTGGTCACATTTCACAGTTATGTGCTTTCACTGCCTTGGAAAGTATTGTGTACCTAATTTACAGTACTAATATCCATATGTGTTGTGGGAATTTTGTGGTAAACAATGGTTTTCCCTATGAGAAACCTTGTTTTATGCCTAAGCTAATGCTAGCATATATTAGTTCCTGAATATTCATAGCATTTCGCGCTATTCACAGCTCAGGCTAGCTTCATGTGAAACTGGCACAGTTTCAATTCATGTTTCTCAGCTGTGCAATGTTATCAGTTAGAAGTTACTTCCAAATCTGTACAGGGTGTTTACATTTTATATACAGCTATTTACATATAGTTTAAAGTGATAAACATGCCTTTCATGTTGTTATTGTCTCCGACAGGCCGAAAGGCATGGCGAGAGAGTATGTTTTACCCTCCGTCCATTTGTCTGTCCGTCCGTCCGTCCGTCCGTCCGTCCGTGTGTGTGTGTGTCCGTCTGTGACCAGCTAATCTCTGGCACCGTTGGCTTGATCGCAGCGAAACTGTGCACACGCACTCCCTGGATGCCAATTCCGAACCAGGCAAACCTATGCCCCAATTTTTTTACATGGGCCTTTTATAGCGCCACCAGGAGGCCGATTTGTGCAAAACATATTTTTTGACAGTACTCCTACAGATTTTGTTCACAAATCTCGCAAATCGGTACACAGTATCTCTATAGTCATTAAACGAAACAGGTCTTTCAGATTTTTCATATTCCATCCTGATTGGCTAAAAATGGCTTCCAAAGTTTGCAGGAGTGCTTTGTTTTAAACAAAATGCCTCAAATCATGAACACAGCATGCAATTTCCGTGAAATTTTGCACGCATATTTCCACTATGCCGAGGAAGAAACGCCACTTGAAAATGTTCAAATCAGCCTCATGGTGGCGCTATAACAGGCCGATTCATATTTTTACCTATCACTGCACCGATCTGTGTAAAACTTTGTATGCGCACTCCCTAGAGGTCAAGGAAAAACCTTTGCCCTGCATTTTTTACATTTGCCTTTTATAGCGCCACCAGGAGGCCGACTTATGTAAAACTTTTTTTTTTATATTACTCCTTCCGATGTTATCGAAATTTCACGCAAATCATTACACATGATCTCCATAGTCATGTGATCAAGACGGATGTGTTTGATTTTTCATATTCCATCCACATTGGCTAAGATTGACATCTAAAGTTTGCAGTAGTGGCTTGTTTTGGACAAAATTCCACAAATCATGAACGCACCGTCCGATTGCGGTCAAACTTTGCACGCACATTCACACTATGTTGAGGAACAAATGCCACCCTTTTAACATTGGCCTGTTATAGCGCCACCAGCAGGTCTAATTTAGCAAAACATTTTTTTTGCACAAAATGCCTCAAACCATGAATGCAGTGTCCGATTGTCGTGCAAGGCCTAAGAACAAATGGCACCCTTTAAACATTGGCCTATTATAGCGCCACCAGGAAGCCACAATAACCTACCTGACCTGGCGGAGACCTGTGCTCCGAGGAGCACTTTTTCTAGTTTTATTCTGTGGACATGTGATGTTAATTTCAAGGACCCCCATAACTCTGAGAGAGTGTACAATGGAACCAAATGGAACTTGATGGTCCATTTGGTTCAATTCTCAGAGTTAAAGTCCAGTAAAGGCCCATTTGGAACCCCCTCAAGGAACCCTAAGGGTCCCTGGACACCACTGTCTTATAGCATTTTCTGAATCATTTCGTACCTACTGTACAGTATATTCCATCAAGCCTTTGTTCCTTCAACCTTAATCTTAACCCTAACCCAACACCAACCCCAACCCTAAACTGAGTGAACATAGGGCTGACCCCATTCCTTCACCTTTACGCTGCCCCACTGTCGATTTGTATATCCCACACGCACTATGGTGACAGAATAAGCAGTGTCAGTAACATGGAACATAGGCAGATATCAACATCACATTACACATTGAACATAATAGACAACAGACAATATCCACAGATCTCACAGGCAGAATTCACAAATAATATTCACACGAAGATTTTTGAGTGCATCTGTCAGGGTTAGAGAGTAGTGTTCAGAGCCTTTATTGCAGTCGGGGAAAAGCAGTTTTTAAAATGAAATGTTTTGGTGGGTAGAACACAGCCTTCTGTGAAATGGTAGTTTCACAGAATTGTGCATTTGTGAATGCGTGTGTGTGTACCGTGCATGTGCGTGTGTTGCTCGCGCGTGCATGCAGACAGAGAGGGACAGCTGCTTGCGCATACAAAAAGCACATTAACTTGGGTATTTCTACATTCTACAGTTGTCAAACTAACAACGAGCCAATTAACTTGTGTTTTCCTGCATTCATAAACACACATTCAAATGTGATGGTAATAAAAGAATATACAAAACCAATCTAATTTCTTAGCTGTGTGTGTGTGTGAGTGTGAGTGTGAGTGTGAGTGTGAGTGTGTGTGTGTGTGTGTGTGTGTGTGTGTGTGTGTGTGTGTGTGTGTGTGTGTGTGTGTGTGTGTGTCTGTGTTTGTGCGCGTGTCAGTGTAACAATAATAATTGCAAACTAACTTGCAACTTGTGGTTGATGTGTAAACTTGGTTATGGGACCATCTTGTCACAACTCTCTGAAGGGTTGTAATGTCTTGCTCTAATTCATTTAGAGTGTGTCAAATGATATCACATTTTTGAGTCAGTAATAACAGTATTAAGTACATTTAAAGTAAAGTACATTTACTCAATCAAGTATTGTACTTAAGCACACATTTGAGGTATACTTCTACTTTATAACATTTCCATGTTTTGATACAGTATACTTCTACTCCACTACATCTCAGAGTCAAATATTGTACTTGTAATTTTTTATTTATTTGACAGCTTTTGTTACCAGTTAATTACTTTAGATTTAGGTCATTATTACAAAACATTAACCACTTCGGCTATTCGAAAATAGCCGATCTACAAGTTCATACGTTTTAAAACTTTTGAAAATTAAATTAAAAAATAAAGGTAAATACGAATATTTTGATGCCAACACTTTTGTACTTTTACTCAAGTTACATTTTGAATAAAAGCCTGTTACTTGTTTACGTTGTGGAGTTGCAACTTTTACTTAAGCAACGACATCTGAGTACTTCTTCCACCACTGTTAAAATGTCATTTGATATTGTTCCACAGAAGTGTGTTTGTGGAGGTGAAGCTGGGCCATCAGGGACAGCCAGTACCAGAACAGATCCCAGTGTTACACGGTCAGCACCATGAGGAGGACCAGATGAAGCAGAGTCAGCACCAGCCAGAACTTTGCTTTGGGCCCTGCGAATGCTATGATGAGACCCTATGGGAAGAGAGGAGCCACATATGAAGAGAGGAGCCAGGTAAGAGAGTGTATTCAATCCAGGAACGCATCTACAAATGTCTTCTAAATCCTAACAGGTTTCTGAAAAATCTATGTTTCCATATCAGTGGTTTTCATGTCAAGGCCCCCCAAAATTATATGTATTTGGCCGCCCCCCAGAAGCAAAGATTTACAAATGTTTGCTCCAAAAAATATATATTCAAAGATTTGCACACCTTTTCACGATAAAAATAAATAAATGCAGATCTACAAGCTCATAGCGCAGCATTCGGTGCCACGCTATGAGCTTGTATATCTGCTATTTTTGAATAGCCAAAGTATGAAATAATGTTTATAGCTAAAATCTAAAATGACACAGATGCGTTCCCGGATTGAATGGGTTAATACATGTAAATATGTGACCCGGTATAACACCGGACCATCTCACGTGTGCTAATTGTACAGGGATTCCCAAAACGTATTTCTATCAAAATGACTTTGTCCGAGATTCAGAATCCTCAAATACTATCACTCACATTCATTTTCAGTCAGAGCTGAAATTGATGTGTAGAGGTGAAAATAATGCATATCTACTTGCTTTGGCCCCATTATTATGACAGACAGAAAAAAATAAAACTGGCCCTTTATTCTGCCTGTCATCCAGGTTGCCCTCGATCATCCATGCCTTTACCCTGTCGTTTGTTGACTAGGGTTCATGCCATTTACTCTGGATAAGAGCGTCTGGCAAATGCCCAAATTGTCCATGCATGGCTAGCTCACCAGTACTTTCTGACCAACTTTCTCTCTTCTGGACTGCTGCGTGCAACCTGTCCCTCCTTTGACCCTTTGCGCCCACAGATCTAATTCATTTCTCTCCATGACTCCTCATATTGTTGTTCGTCCTGAGCTGCCTTGAGGAGACTGCAGACTTGTGTGGAAATCATCTCTATGTCATCTAAACAGTTTGATTTAAAAAAAAAAAACAGTTTGAAATAGGCCATACAGATCTGAATACCAGGAATCTCAGTGTTCGTTTCTGTCTGTACGTCTTGTCCATGCCTCAATATACCCAAAATATGGAGTTCCACACTGAGCCAATATCCTTCTATAAATGCACAAAATCTCTGCCTGCATGTGTGGAGGGGCATCGTTTCCAACTACTGTACATCTGAGAAAAAATACCTAATAATTGTACTAATAATTAGTTACTTTACACCACTGCTTGCTGCCAGTCGCACATTCCATGGAATTGCCGACTATGCTACCATAGAAAATGAATGAGAAACGTACATGTATCTACACATTTAGGCTCCTTCTCCATACCCAGCAGCCGAAAGCGATTCATCACTTCACGACTTGCCGAAAATACCTTCTCTGGGTAGAAGCTGAATGTTCCGCTATAACCGATAACATTCATTTGTGTGGAAAGCAGACTAGTCGGTGCACAGGGAACCCCTAGTGTTAAATGAATAAATCAAATGTGGTTTTATATGATTGCCTGTCATTAGTTGTCCAGTAAAAATAACATACCCCATTAAGAAACTGCAGAGGTCAGGAGGAACAATGTGATGAAATGTAGATGTGTAAGACCTGCAGGGGCTGCTTATCAGATTCCTCCTCCCCACAGCACTGACATCTGCCACCTCAGGTTTCCATCTTTTCTTCTATACCGTCCTTCCTTTCTCTCCCTTTTTTTTTGGGCTGTTCCATTTTCTTTTCTTCTTTCTCTCTCTCTTTCTTTCACTTTTTTATCCCCTCCTCACATGCACACAAACACCCTGTGCGCAGTTCCACCGGCACAGAGTCCCCCACTTCCAAACCATCTCTGCCACTTATCTCCCTCATCACTCAAAGCGCTCGGTGCAACACACACTCCCCCTTTCCTGCGCGCCGGTGCGGCAGAGTGGAGGCATGCGAACGAACGGCACGGAGGAGAGCGGCGGATGAGGGAAGACGGAGGGGACAATTCATTGAGGAGGATTCATGCGTTCTGAAAGGCGCTGCTTTGACAGCAAAAACTTTCGTCTGACACGTGTCCAATTGATACCTTGAAACGGCTGCCCACTCAGCAGAAGTGATGGGGCAATTCCCCAGTCGCCAGCTTGGGAGATGAGAGCCTGAATATGAGAGAGAGAGAGAGAGAGAGAGAGAGAGAGAGAGAGAGGGGGAGAGAGAGATCTGTCTTGTGCATAAAAGAGTCGCAGGGTGAGAAACCGAGATGTCATCGATAGCAGGTTGTCAGCGAGGCTCCCTTCATCTGCGTCCCCCCTCTTCCTAGTCTTTGTCACTGCAATCGTATCCAATCGCATCTTCATCATTAACCATAATAGTCCTCTGCACAAGTATATCATAAGCGTCACCCTCTTCATCGTATTAGGCCTATATCATTTTCATTGTCACCTCCTCCTCCTCTTTGATCATCAGCACTGCCTGTATGGCAACAGTAAAGTTTGTTATACACCGGGGGCTCTACTCGTGCCATTAATTCACCCGAAAATCAATTTCTTCAAACTGGTGTTTGTGTCACGAGTACATCCACGCAGAACGCGAATATAGGGGATAAAACAACAACGTTTGTATTCAGAACGAGGCAGATTTTTCAATTTGAATAAAGTCATTAATAACCTGTATGAGGCATCACCCATGTTGTACTGTTTTCCATCGTGCTGCCGGTATGTAAAGACCTTAAAGCTACGAATTAACCACTTTGATTTGATTTAATTTTTATTTATTTATTTATTTGCACAATTTAAAAAATGGTACAAAGGTAACATTATTAAAAACAACACAGAAATAAGTGCGGGTGAGAAAAGAAACCCATAAAGGGCTTATAAAAGGTTCTCACCTAAAAATAATAAACAAGTAGTTAAACATAATAATCAAGTTAAACATAATAATCAAACATAAGACACGACAAACAAACAAATACCTTGTGTGCAATTGAATTGAATGGGTGCGAGTGACTGTGTATTGACAAATAAAAGATAAACTACAAAACCTAGAGTCAGCCGTAAAAGACTACCAGAATCCACTAGATTCCCAAATCAACCTAAAAGAACTACAAGACAAAATAAAAACACTTAAAACCAAGAAGGCCTGCGGGGCAGACGGTATTCTAAATGAAATGATCAAATTCACCGACCTCAAATTCCAAATAGCCATACTAAAACTCCTAAATATCGTGCTCAGCTCTGGGATCTTCCCCAGCACATGGAATCAAGGGCTGATAACGCCACTCCACAAAAGTGGAGACAAATATGACCCAAATAACTACCGCGGGATCTGTGTAAACAGCAACCTCGGAAAGATCCTCTGCATGATCCTCAACCACAGAATTCTAAACTTCCTCACAGAAAGCAATGTCCTGAGCAAATCACAAATTGGCTTTCTACCAAAATATCGCACAACAGACCACATTTACACTCTAAACACCCTAATTGACAACCAATTAAACAAAAACAAAAGCAAATTATTCTCCTGCTTTGTCGACTTCAAAAAAGCATTCGATTCAATTTGGCATGAGGGTCTGATGTACAAACTGTTGGAGAGTGGCATTGGGGGGAAAACCTATGACATCATAAAATCAATGTACACTAACAACAAATGTGCAGTTAAAATAGGCGAAAAGCACACAGACTTTTTCCCCCAAAGCCGAGGAGTTAGACAGGGATGCAGCCTGAGTCCAACACTCTTCAACATATATATCAACGAATTAGCAAAAACGTTAGAACAGTCCACAGCTCCAGGCATCCCCTTGGCAAACACAGAAATCAAATGCTTACTTTTTGCAGATGACCTGCTGCTGCTGTCTCCAACCAAGGAAGGACTACAGCAGCAACTTGATCTCCTACACAAATTCTCCCAGACATGGGCCCTGACAGTGAACCTAACTAAAACTAAAATCATGATATTTCAAAAAAGATCCAGCCGCCAAAACCATCAATTTTTCCTAAATACAATCCCACTAGAACAAACAAAAAACTATACCTACCTTGGCCTAAACATCAGCAGCACAGGGAACTACAACCAAGCTGTAAAGGACCTGAGAGACAAGGCAAGAAGGGCATTCTATGCTATCAAAAGAAACATCAAAATAGACATCCCAATTAAAACCTGGCTTAAGATACTGGACTCTGTGATAGAACCAATTTCCCTCTATGGTTGTGAGATCTGGGGACCATTAGCAAACCATGACCTTGAAAAATGGGATAAACACCAAACCGAGACCCTACACACAGAATTCTGCAAATCCATTCTCTGTACCCAGCGAAAAACACCAAATAATGCATGCAGGGCAGAATTAGGACGATACCCACTAATTATCAAAATAAAAAAGAGAGCACTTAAGTTCTACAACCACCTAAAAGAAAGCGACCTAGATGCACTCCATAACAAGGCACTCACACACAGCGAAACCCTAGAGAGATGCCCCCTCAGCCAGCTGGCCCTGGAACTCCGGGCACAAACACAAACAGAGCCACGAGATAGAAAACCCATTGGACTAAACCAAATTATAAAACAGCAAAAGGAAAACTACCTGACACACTGGAAAGAAGCAACACAAAAGCAGAGTAAACTAGAATGCTATCTGGCCCTAAACAGAGAATACGCAGTGGCAGAATACCTGAGCACCGTGACTGACCCAAAACAAAGAAAAATCTTAACTAGGTACAGACTCAGTGAGCACAGTCTTGCGATCGAGAAAGGTCGTCACAGGCAGACCTGTATCCCGAGAGAAGACAGACTATGCACCCACTGCACACAAAATGAAGTGGAAACCGAGCTACACTTCCTAACCGTCTGTCCATTGTACCAAGACATCAGAGACACATACTTCCCACAGATTACAACCACACACGGAGATTTTGAAAACATGACCAATGACAAAAAACTCCCATATCTGCTGGGCGAAGTACAACAATGTGCAAACACAGCAGCAAGATTCGTGAGTTGCTGTGATAGGAAAAGGATATCAAACGGAACACAACCACCCTAAAGACTAATCATTGGGTATATTCCGGCACTATACCTGCACCCAGTGATCTTGGTACATAGAAATTGATCTATTGAAGATTCTGACTTTCAAATGTACATATTTTTTGTTTTGATTGTATTGCTGTATTGTTGTATTATGCTTTCTGCTTTGGCAATGTAAACGTATGTTTTCTCATGCCAATAAAGCCCTTTGAATTGAATTGAATTGTGTGTGCATGTGTCTGCACATGTGTGTCAGTGTGTGTGTGTGTGTGTGTGTGTGTGTGTGTGTGTGTGTGTGTGTGTGTGTGTGTGTGTGTGTGTGTGTGTGTGTGTGTGTGTGTGTGTGTGTGTGTGTACTTTCAACCTGGTGTCCCTACTATGGCATGTTACTATCATGTTACGCAAAATCTTTTTTTTAAATCAAAGAAATTCAAAAATAGCCGTCCTACAAGCTCACAAAGCGGCACATGTTGTCAACATGTAAACCGTCTATTTTCAATATTTGTCATACATCTAAGTATATAGGGCTTAATTACTGTTATTGATTTGTTTAGTTTTTTTGAGTAGCCAGTTTATACCAACCAACACATTCCTGTGTTGCCGCTGCTATTGTAGCTACTGGCTCAGCTGCCATCGAGGAGTCCACACCGGGAGTGCCTCCGTCCTACTCCTGCTGCCCCCTCCAAGAAGTACTCACATTTTGCACTTAAGTAAAAGTACCAATAACACAATGTAGAAATGCTCTGTTACAAATAAAAGTCTGGTATTCAAAATTTTGTTGAGTAAAAGTACAAAAGTATTCACATTACAATATGCTTAAGTACTGTACTAAGTAAAAGTTTAGCAGAATGTCCAATTTGACAAGTTTCCAAACGTATAAAAATGCCTTGAAAATAGCTGATCTACAAGCTCACAACGCGTCGCAAAGCGACGCGTTCTAGATTGGCTAGTGATTGGCTAGCTTGTAGATTGGCTAGTGGAGTAGAAGTGGCTAGTGGAGTAGAAGTAGGCCTACAAGTATTTAAAATTGGAAACACTCCAGTAAAGTAAAAAAAAAATCACACCCAGTGTGAAGTGGGCGGTGTGGTCATCACAGTGGTCATCATAGTGATGGAAGCTCACTTCCAAAACATTTTGGAAGTGCATAATCCTATTTATAGGTTATTAATGTCATCATGTGTCTCGCTAGCCAATCACAGTGCTGAATAGAGTCAGCCAATAGAGTCAGCCAATCACAGTACAGCTAGGGGTGTACTAATGAGCCAATCACAATACAGCTAATGAGGTGTCCCAACCCCACTTATAGGGGCGGCTACACCGCCCAAAAAATCCTCAAAAGTGTACTTAAGTACAGTACTTGAGTAAATGTACTTTACACCACTGGTTCCAATTGTGTTCTTATAGACGCTCGGCCACGCTGGCTGCACCGTGGTGGATTCACACACCTCCACGGTGGGGGACAGGTACGCCTCAGGATTAAGTAGTTAATGCAAGTTGTGATGGGAGTATTTCTAGCCGACTTTCTTGCCTCGGAATGGAAGCATAAAAAAAGATCTTTAATCCTGACATTGAACCGTGAGGGAAACAGACTGATTTCCATCCAGTAAGTAGAGACACACAACAAAATGCAAAGTGCTGGCGCTGCATCTCCTCCGCCGGCGCGTTTGCAATTCAATGAGCATTTAATAAAAACAATAAGAGCAGCGAGACAGGTGCAAGGAGGGGATCATAGGGCATCGGAGCAGTGATTGGCCATGTGTGAAAATGCCGCATTGCAATGTGCTCGCTTCTCCCCCTCTTTAGATAAAATGGATTCACACTTTCATGCCCCCTTAGTACATCCTGACTTCTCATGGGAGAGGCAAATGTGCTGACTATCATTTATTCACACACCTCGTGCACGCGTACATGCACACACGTGCACCAAACGCCGCTACACACATGCATGCACACACACGCACAGAGGATTAGCGTAGCTCATATTCAGCCTCGACTCGATGGAAAGATTAGCAGACTGCTTTGGCAAATTAGCACGGATGAAGGATTCATTATCACCGTGAAACATGCTGCTAGATGGTCATTATGGCCATCTTTGCTTTGCTTGATTAATCATGTAATCACTGAGCCCGTCCCGTGTACCGTCGTGATGTAAAGCTGAATCTCTAATCTTAATGTGTTTTCACTAATAGAGGTCCACTTACGTCTTCTCCGCCTCACGCTGCAGTTTTAATGGCATATTTATTATCTAAATAAGGAATCACATATTGCCTAAAGCTTTTTTTTCCCTACTTTAGGACATCAACAGTGTGCGGCATATTCATTGCACATCCCTCTTCTTTACTCGCATCTCTCTCTCTCTGTCTGTCTCTCTCTCCCTCTCTCTTTCATCTCACCCAGATGTCTCTCTTCAGCATAAAGTCTGAGTGCTTTAATGACTCCTCAAGGTTGCCATCTGTTGTGATGTGGAATCGTCTGTTGTGGTCCTAAAAGATCTCCATAGAGGTGGTGTCTTTCAGTTGAATTACTCATCTGTGAATGAGCAGCAATTTAAGCTCGAGTTATACTTTGTCATACTGTACATATGATGGTGTCTATAAGCTCACAACGCAATTTTTGGTCCGTGACACAATCGTACGACGCACGATGAATTAGACATTAGGAGGACAAGATGACAGTAAGGCACTGTCACACCACATGTATTGAAGTTTATTACCTACTTCAACCTGGCATTATTAGTCTCGCCTAGCTAGACGATCAGAGATCTCCACCTGCTGATACGTCTGCATCGAAATTAAAATATGGGCTAGAACCAATCATATCGCTGTCCCAGTATGAAGGACCACCCTAAAGTTTAAAAGTTACTTTTAAATATCAGAATAGTTTCCACCTAGTTTTAGTCAATTCATTGAATTGAAGTCACCAGACATATCAATGGGCAGATATCTCTGAATGTCATTACAGGCCAATTTTTTCAACAGTTTTCAAAAACGTGGAAAGAATTTCAAACATTTGACAAAATAGCAGATCTACAAGCTCACTACGTGCCTAAGCTTGTAGATAAGCTATTTCCCCTATTCTGGAAGGTTTTTGAAGCTCAAGTGTTTAAACATACAGAGATTATGCCGTATCTGCACAAGTCATACAAGCCAGACGAAATGTGAATCATAACTGATACAGATGTAAGCAAGATGGGATATGAACAGATTGAAATCAATAAGCAGATGACAGTTGTGCTTCAATAGTGACATCCTGTGTACTTGAGCATGCGGTATCAGGAAAAAAGCACATGGCATCAGAAACAAATCTATATGCACTCATCTATATGATGTGAGGGCCACTGAGTGTGTGTGTGTGTGTGTGTGTGTGTGTGTGTGTGTGTGTGTGTGTGTGTGTGTGTGTGTGTGTGTGTGTGTGCGTGTGCGTGTGCATGTGCATGTGTGGATCTGCCCTTTGCATATCTGGAGAGCAGTCCGACCGATTGACTTCAGACTTGGCATGTGTATCGCAGAGGACCTGAGGGAGTGCAGTGGGAAGTCGGTCGGATTGGCGTTTCTCCAAAATATCTATAAATCCACAAATCCCCATATGCGGAGATCCCTGGTGTCATCTACATGATATCAGGGTTGTCAGCGTACTTGCCCTACTAAGTATTCTGACGACACCCATATATGGAGATATCCCTGATGTCATCTATATGACACCATAGACTTGCCTCAAGTACTATAATAATGGGTACTGCACTATGTATTGTGACAACAGGTACAATGAGCACGCAACGGGTATTGTATATCCGGAGGGGCATCATTCCCAATGGTATATAATGTTCAAGTTGTGCGTCTGTGTGTCTGTGGCACGTGTGCACATATGCCCATATATGGACATTCAGGACATGTTGACAACGCAATAACCCCGGCAACCATAGGCGGAGTTTTACATTTGTGCCAGGGGGGAGGGGTGGCACAAAAAAAATCATAATAATATACGCATTTTAGAAATGGACGGGTGTCCATGTTAAAGGAGCATTTCACCCCTGGAAGAAACTGCAATCACTCAATGGTAATAGTATTTGTAGTAGATAACAGTAGCACAATTTAAAATTTGCACCCTATGGCCAGAAAAATAATGAAATCTGTGTGTTTGACAAGGGTTTGACTGGACTGCTACATTACTACAATGACCATAATGCTTTGGTGCACTGCGAGGAGGGGAGGTTGCATGTGGGTGTGATCTCCAACAACAACATACAAACAGCATGCCAGTTTTGCCATGTCTGCTTATTATAAGCGGCTTCTTCCTAAAATGTAGTTGATATTTGGGCTCGTTTCCAAATGCTTTGATTGTTGTTTAAACCAGTGGTTCTCAAACATGTTCATGTATTTTTCCACAGACCCCCATCTGAAATTATAATTTATGCCAGGGAGCCCCTAACAAATATGTGTCAAAAACATTCCACATTTTGCACTTTGTCCCCCTCAAGATTTTTTTGTAAATAGCAGATCTACAAGCTCACAATGGGTCGCGAAGCGTTGTGAGCTTGTAGATCGGCAATTTATAATATATAAATATATAATAAATATATAATATCCCATGTCTAGGTAAAGTGCTCTTGGCCTAGTTATCTTCTTTTGGGCTTGTTTTCATAGACCTGGTTGCTTATTTCTCTCACAATATCTGGCAACACTGGAAGTTAGAAGAGCTGAAGAACGTGTACCTCGCACACGTTCATCTAGTTACATATATGTCCAAGGATTCGTTAGTGATGTCACATCACTGACAAATCCTTGGTATCTTTATGCAGTTCTACTTCCGTGTCGCATAGTAGTGACATCACTGTCGAATCCTTGGTATTGTGATCCTAGCCTTTCGCGACGGTGTTTGTTTACCAGCGCCGCCACTCCACGCTGTATTTAGTTTTTTTTTCACGCTTGCGCTTATGAAACACTAAACAGGATTATTATTTCATGTCAACATTCAAGTACAACTATCAGAAGATAACTCAGGTAAAGTAATGCCTCACTCTGCAAGGGGGGTTGCCCGCTGGCCGCAGCTAATGGGAGTGGCCGAGTGGGGAATGAAGGTTGAACAAAGTGTTACGGACACCCCTTGGGGCTGTCTTTGGAGCTGGTCTGACTGAGACGCGTCGAGACAACATGTAGTGCGGAAAGGAATGAGACCAATATTTCGTGACGTAAATAACGTCACGAAATCTTCGAAGATTACTAGATATCTAAAAACACAGATTATACACCAAAAAAAAACAGGATCTTGTTTCTTGAGTCCTAAACTTCATTAAAAGATCTAGTTGCAAAATCGGCGAAATGTCCCTTTAATTGCTAGCTCTAAACACGGCACTTCTATCATGTGTATATCACTATGCCTATGTGCCTGCTCAAACATGAATTGATTACAAAACCAAATAGAATAAAATAAATTAAATGCATGATTACAATCATTTTGTTTTAAACTTTGTGTAGATTTGGCCGATAGGGGGGGCCCCACACACACACAAACTCTGCCTATGCCGGCAACTCTATCTATCTATCTATCTATCTCACAGCTTAGGAGTGAGAAAGTATAGTTATGAATATGATATTTTGTGCAGGTACTGGGATGTGGGTCAAGCCTCATGCATATTACAACGCCATCATAACAAGAGAGTGATCCTCTTTGTGTTCTGGGAACTGTCACAAAGCAAAGGTACGTCAGACATTGACAAAGCCTGTTGCCATGAACAGCCACCATGTTCTCTGCCATGTTTCCTAGGACATAAACAAGACAGTGTTGACAGGAACGTCGTCTTTGGATAGATCTTCCAGTGAGCGCTCTGTTTACACACGCTCAAAACCCACTCTTTGAAAAGCCTCTCCGGCGAGACCGGATGATCATGGCTGACAACATTCGATGCATGAGGGAAACGGCGCAGAGGGTTTAGGCATTGGAATAAAAATAACAGCTTTATTCCTTGTACTATTTTGGGCTCACGATCTCCAGCACGTGTGGCATAGGTTTAAGATGTTTGTGCATAATTAAAGCTTCATGTGGCATGTTTGTGTCATCCGTGTGCCTCTGCGTACTCACGCATGTGTGTGCCCCCGCATCT